>NC_133654.1:250227773-250435185 GCF_009905375.1 Apium graveolens | reverse complement strand
CGCGCCTACTTTGGAAGAAATAAGTTACGAAGCGAGAAGAGTGCATGGTCAAGGGAGGACGCGCCCAGAATTTATGGACGCGCCAATGTTTATGAAAATGCTTGGCAGATGGAATCTTATGGTGATGGGCGCTCTAGGGCGCGTCTAAGTTAGCGAGGACATGTCATAGGAGGCGAAATGCTGTGTATGATGGTTTAGAGGGGATGTTGCAAGTTTGATGAGGTTAAGGACGCGCCCAAAGCTCTAGGACGTGTCCTGTGATTTGATTGCTATAAAGAACGATTGATGAGGAACAACAGGTTTTGATTTGTGGGAGTTAGGACGCGCCCAATTAGAAAGGACGCGTCCTGAGTTTGATCTGTGTACATTTGATGTTGAGTTCAAGACAAAGCTTGCATGGAAAGGAGCGATGGAGGATTATTTTTACTAATGGTTTGTTGCAGGTACTCTATGAAGACTTCCCTCCTTGAGATGGTCAAGGAGGGGGATGTCCGTGAAAAGCTTGAAGGCCTCCAGGGGTATGCCTGATGATTGAAGGCCTCCTCCTGTATTCACGGGTGTCCTCGTTGGGGATGTGGGGTTTACTTTGGTGTGTGCTTTGGGAGCTCTGTTCTTGTATTCAACGGGTGTCCTCGTTGGAGAAACTTTGGAGTCATCCTGCACTTTGCACCCAAGAGCTTGGGATCACCTGTCCTGCTATCTGGTGGGTTATCCTCATTCGGGGGACAGGGGACGCGTCTGGCACTTGGGGTGAACCGCGGCTATACCTGCGTTCGTAAATCACAGGGAGATAGCTGTAGCGGAGTGTTATCCTTGCGCAGGGAGATGCACTATCCGTGAAGTCCTACGATTACGGACGAGCCTTGGGCCTTTGCGGTTGGGCCTCCATAGTTGGACATTCCTAAAGCTAGCGGAAGATGGATATCGGATGGGCTTCTACTGGGCTTAGGAGTAAGAAGTCTCAACGCGTTAGACTTCTTGTTCTACGAGAACTACGTCAGGCTTGATCCCTATATAAAGGGTACGTAGGCACATTGAGAGGGTAAGAAGTTGAGAGCTGATAAGAGAGCCACCACTTACTCTGATCAATCTCAGCCTAAAACACCACAATCAACCATACACCGCTTAAGTTTCCGGCAAAGAACCACCGTCACAGATCTTAATTCCGGCGAGAAACCTCAATCTTTGTTGATACCAAATTCCTCCGTCAACAAATTGGCGCTAGAAGGAGGGGCAATTAAGATCGCAATCTTAGGAGGAAAAGATGTCTTACAACCGTGATGGAAGTTCTTATGATGGAAGTGACAGCAGGTCTGAAGAAGAAGGCGGGGGGCGCTATGCTCGCCACGAACCTTACGTTCCCAGAAACATGGCGGATCCACCGAGGGCTCCAGATGTGGGGGGAACACCTCCAATTCTCATCAGCAACGCTGATATATTGGAGCAACTGTATCACATGGGGGATACTCTTAACAGTTTTAACTCAAGACTGAGTACGGTGGAGCGCCGAAAGACGAGGAGAGGTCGTCGTTTCCCCCCGTCATGGTCATGCCTTGGGGAAAGCCCCTGTAGTTGAGGGAGGTACACAGGGGAGCGGGGATCACACGCGAATCACTCCACGGCGTCTGCAATATTCGGATGATGTAGAACCTATTGTGGAGCTTGCGGATGAGGACACTGAAGGCAGAGAAATGCCTAGCCTAGGCAACCAGGTAGTGCCACACCCACATAGGTCTGGGCGTACGATGGACGAGCGTCGTCGTGCGGAGAACGCTCAAAACCAAGACGAGGAAGGAAGGGATCTTTCAGCCTTGAAAAGGAGGCTTGGCATAAGGTTGGAGGATGACGATTTGAGAATGTTGCTGCTAGAATGGCAAAGGGAAGGAAACGCCGGAGAGGCGAAGGCCCCGTGACACAACGCGTGTGCCCCCTGCATTCCAAAGGGATGACGGGGCGCGGCACCGCGAGCACGAGCGTGCCCCCCCGCGAGGAAGGCCCGGGAATTACTACCGGGGATATCAGAGGAATAGACGGGGAAGAATGGGATATCAATACGGAAGAGCCCCTTACAATGGTAGGAGAGGTGGAACACACTCCGCCGGAGAAATCCCCGTCGTTATCCCCGTAGCTTCCCACAGCGTCACTGGTAATAGGTCTGGGGCGCGTCCTCATGACCAGGACGGCGGGCGGACTCAAGTAAGAATGCAGAACAATGACGAAATTCCGCGACACGGTCAGGATGAACCTCGTGTACGGGAAAACGTTCAGAACCAAAATGGTAATATGCCACCGCCGCAGCCTCAAGGTGAGGGGCGGCGAGATCCTCCGCCACACCCGGGGGGTGATCAAGGGGAATTTCAGCAAGTCGCGGAGCAGCCCCAGCAGCCTAATGTTCAAACCATTCCTGGGGTAGGAACGTTTAATGTGAACGACCTCAAGCGGTTACTCAACCATCTTGAGGGAGGAAGAGTAACGGCGACAGCGCAAGCTCCTTCTCCTTTTGCTGCTATTGTGAGGGAGGCGCAATTGCCCGCGGGATACCGGAACACAACCAACGACTTGCGTTTCCACGGGAACTCTGATCCTGTGGAGTTCTTGGGGCGTTTTAACATTGAAATGGATGTATATCAAGTACCTGATTTGGCTCGATGCCGTCTCTTGGCAGCCACTTTCAGAGAAGGCGCTCAGCAGTGGTTCCAAAAGCTGGGTCCAGGTATAATTACATCCTGGGAACAGATGAAAACTTTGTTTTTGACACAATTCCAAGCCGCGGTGAAGTACACACCACCTGTTACCACGCTGGCTAATGTGAAACAAAAGGAAGGAGAGAGTTTGACTTCATATTTTAAGAGGTTTAATTCAGAATCTACTTTGGTGAGGGGTGCAACTGACGAAACATTGAAAATATTGCTTATAGCTGGGTTGCGTGTGGGGACGGATTTCTGGAAACACCTACAAGGGAAAGACCCAGTGTCATTGGCTGATGTGCTCGCACAGGCGGAGTCGTTCAAAGCAATCGAGCAGTCGCTTGCAGAAACAAAAAAGAATGATGATACCTATAACTCCAAGGGGCGATCCAAGAGAAGGGACAGATCTGTAAGTCCGGGTTATCGGCGAAACGCCAGAAGCCCTAACAGGGTAAACTCTGTGAGCTCGCGAAGAGAATGGAGCCCACCATCGAACTACGAGAGAAGAGTCAGCAATTATACCCCGCTGGCGGCGTCCATTGATCATATCTTCGAGGTAAATAAGGACAGGGGGATCTTCAAGAAGCCCGACCGTCTAACTTCGTGGCAAAGCAGAGATAAAAAGAAGTACTGTGATTACCATGAGTCTACTGGCCATGACACCCACGAGTGTCGTCATTTGCGGGATGAGATTGAGGAATTGATCAAGGCTGGACACCTAGGAGAATGGATCGACAAGGTGAAGCGACGCAGGGGACTTGATGACAAGGGTAAAGATGAAAAACTGGCGGGGGATGTTGAGAAAACAGCGGAGGTCAAGTTTCAGAGGGCCGGCAGCATCAGGGCAATTTTTGGAGGACACCCTTTTGTTGGTGACAGTAATCGAGCACTTGAGAGAAATGCGAGAGAAGCGCGACATCCACCGCTCACTAACATCCACAGCTTGGAAGATAGACCCCCGAAGGTCTTTAAGGGGGAGTCCGCTGATATTACGTTCAGGGAAAAAGAATCTAGGTGGGTGCATCATCCTCACAACGATGCGCTGGTGATTACCATGCTTATTGGGGCAATGAACGTACATCGAGTGTTCCTGGATAATGGGAGTTCTACAAACATCTTGTACTATAGCACCTACAAAAAGCTGGGTTTCCCAGATAGTGACATGTATTTTGAAGATGCGCACGTCTATGGCTTTACGGGGGAAGCAGTGAGAGTTATGGGCTCAGTCAGGCTTCCCGTCACGCTTGGGGAAGGGGCTTTGTCGGTTACTCAAATGATAGATTTTAAGGTGCTAGATCAGGATTCCGCGCACAACGTACTGGTCGGCAGGCCTTGGTTGCGGGCGTTCAGGGTGATAACCTCGATACACCACTTGATGATAAAATTCCCGACGCCAAACGGAGTTGGCAGCCTGAGAGGGTCACAGTATGAGTCACGTGACTGCTATCACAAGGCTGTCAAGGAATTTCGCAGAAGAAGGTATGAAGGGAAAGGTCTCCCATTTGAAGATATAGAAGATATTCATACAAAACCGAGTGGAGAGGTCCATGCCCACTATTTTCTTGAGAACCCCGGAAAGGAAGAAACCAATACCTCTAGGAACCTTTTTGTGACGCAGGGACGTGTTTCGAAAATCCGTAGTGTAGAAGAAGTGATGGTGAGTAATACAGAGGGAATCACGCAGAAAGAGGTTAACGGGGAAAAGTTGGAAGGGAGAAGTGAAATTTTGCAAGGTCTCGGCGATAACTGCAAGGTTGATGCTCCTCAAAAGAAGGATGCGCCCTTGAATGAAGTTGAGGTTGATGCTCCTCCAAACGAGGACGCGCCCTCAGGTGAAAAAGTGGAAATTGAAGACCCCCGAGACTTTGATTTCGATTTGGATCCCAGGATCCCTATGCCTATTGAAAAAACGGGACCGGCCGAAGACACAATATCTATTCCAGTTGATAAAAATGACCCAAGCAGGGTTTTGAAAGTGGGATCTCAGTTGGATGAGGAGATGAGAGGAGGTCTTACCCGCTTTCTAATTGCAAACCTCGATGTTTTCGCATGGAGTCATTCAGATATGATAGGGATCGACCCGGAAGTAATGTGTCACCGTTTGAATATCCTCCCGAATTGCAAGGGCATACGCCAGAAACGCCGCCCAGTAAGTGGAGAAAGGGCGATAGCATTAAAAGAAGAAGTAGACCGGTTGTTGGAAGTGGGGTTGATCAAAGAATCGTTCTACCCCGAATGGCTTGCAAATCCAGTACTGGTGAAGAAACCGAATGGGAAGTGGAGGACATGTGTGGATTTCACGGATCTCAATAAGGCATGTCCAAAGGATAGCTTCCCGCTGCCAAGAATTGATCAGTTGGTTGACGCGACGGCAGGGCATGCGTTGTTGAGTTTTATGGATGCATACTCCGGATACAATCAAATTCCGATGTATGGCCCCGATCAAGAACATACATCCTTTATTACAGACAGGGGGTTATACTGTTACATAGGAATGCCGTTTGGCTTGATTAACGCTGGCGCGACCTACCAGCGGCTGGTAAACATGATGTTCAAAGACCAAATCGGGAGAACCATGGAAGTGTATGTAGACGATATGCTGGTGAAATCTAAGGTGACAACTGACCATATCAAGCACCTGACGGAGATGTTTAATATCTTGAGGAGGTTTCGTATGAAATTAAATCCGCAAAAATGTGTGTTCGGCGTGGAATCGGGAAAGTTTCTCGGGTTCATTGTCAACCACAGGGGAATTGAGGCCAACCCCGCGAAGATCAAGGCATTGTTGGATATGAAGTCACCTACCAATGTGAAACAGGTGCAGAGTTTGACTGGGAGAATCGCCGCGTTAAATCGATTTGTTTCCAAGTCGTCTGATAGATGCAAGGAGTTTTTCAAGGCGATTAAATTAGCTGGGAAAGACTTTATATGGACGTCAGAATGTGAAGAGGCTTTCAAAAGAATCAAGGAGCAACTGGGACATCCTCCCATGTTGTCAAAGCCATTGGAGGGGGAAAATCTAATACTGTACCTCGCAGTGTCTGAATATTCGATCAGTGCGGTTCTGGTAAGAGAGGAAGACGGGCAACAATCACCAGTGTACTACGTGAGCAAGCGGTTACACGATGCGGAAACTCGCTACACAAGTATGGAGAAACTGGTTTACGCCCTGATTCTTGCGTCAAGAAAATTGCGGCCGTATTTTCAAGCCCATAGAGTTGAAGTTCGTACAGCATACCCGCTGCGGCAGGTCCTGCACAAACCAGAGTCATCAGGCAGAATGCTGAAATGGGCTGTGGAGCTGGGACAGTTTGATTTGGAATATGTGCCTCGAACAGCGATAAAAGGGCAAGCCTTAGCCGATTTCTTGCTGGAATTTGATTCTGAAATTGATGATAAAGCTTTGGTGATGCTATATCCACCTCATGCCGAGGAGTCTTTGGAGGAGTTTCCGCATCCTTGGTGGATCTTGCATGTGGATGGGGCGGTTAACAATGGAGGAGCAGGTGCGGGCATAGTACTTGTATCTCCGGAAGGCCACCACCTGATGAGTGCAATTCATTTCAAGTTTTATGCAACTAATAATGATGCGGAGTATGAGGCGCTGATTAATGGCCTGAAAATCGCTCTGGAAATGGGGGTGCGAAACTTAATTGCAAGAAGTGACTCAGAATTGGTAGTGAATCAGGTGAATGGGGGATTTCAAGCGCGAGGCCCGCGAACAGAATTATACTTGAGATGTGTACAGCGCCTGATTGGAATGTTCAAAGAAGTTAGATTGGAATGCGTTCCGCGGGAGAAAAACAGTAATGCGGATGCTTTGGCAAAAATGGGGTCACAACAAGAGGCTGTGTTGTTAGGATCCATCCCTCTTGAAATCCAGGAGGTTCCTAGTATCCCAGAGATAGAAACTATGCAAGTGGATGAAGCTCCCAAAGAAACATGGATGACGCCCATTCTAGCTTACATTCGCAAGGGAACACTCCCCGAAGATAAGTTTATGGCTCGTCGACTCCGTTATCAAGCCGCAAGATATGTGATATACGATGAAGTCCTATACAAGGGAGGGTTCAACCAACCTCTACTCAGGTGTGTTGAAGAAGGAGAAGGAAATTACATCCTAAGAGAGGTGCATGAAGGAATCTGTGGCAATCACTCGGGGGGTAGCTCGTTGGCAATGAAAGTGTTGCGCCAAGGGTATTATTGGCCCACAATGAGAGAAGATGCTACAAATTTCGTCAAGGCATGTGATCGCTGCCAGCGCTTTGCAAACTACTCGTCTATGCCGGCTACACTCTTGACGCCTATGGCAAGCCCATGGCCGTTCGCCATGTGGGGAATCGATCTTATCGGAGAATTGCCGAAAGCTAAAGGAGACGTCAAATATGCAGTGGTTGCGGTCGATTACTTTACTAAATGGGCGGAAGCTATGCCACTGGCTACTATCACCGCAAAGAAAATCAGAGATTTTGTTTTCAACTCAATTGTATGCAGGTTTGGAATCCCTTACAAGCTGGTCTCCGACAATGGAAAACAATTTGATAGCAAGGAGTTGCGACAGTTATGTGAGGAGTTGAAAATCAAGAAGGAATTTGCGGCGGTCTATCATCCTCAAAGCAATGGACAAACAGAGGCTGTTAACAAAATAATAAAACATACCCTCAAAACCAAGCTGGAGGAACGTAAAGGGAATTGGCCTGAAGAACTCCCGAAGGTGATGTGGTCATACAACACTACACCGCGATCTACTACGGGAGAAACGCCGTTTATGCTGACTTACGGTTACGAAGCTATGGTCCCCGTGGAAGTTGGATCGGGATCACTTCGCAGAGACTGTTACGGGAAAGAGGACGCTGAGGTTAATCAAAGGCTTCATTTAGATCTCTTAGAGGAGACGAGGGAAAATTCTCAGCTAAGGCTAGCAGCATATCAGCAGCGCGTCGCAAGGTATTATAACAAGAAGGTAAAAGGACAGTTGCTGAAGGTGGGGGATTTGGTACTTAGGAAAGTGATGCCCAATACGAAGAACCCCCAACATGGAGTGTTTGGAGCTAATTGGGAAGGACCGTACAGAATAAAGTCTATCCTGTGGAAGGGGACTTATCACCTTGAAGACATGGACGGGAAGCTGATTCCGCGAGCTTGGAATGCGGAACATCTCCGAAAGTATTACCAGTAAGGCGTGGCTTTGGCCCCTTGCATATTTCTTTTATTATTTTGGTTTATGCCCAGTTTATAGGCTAGAATTAAATAAATTCCTCCTAGCCTAGGGGGGTAGTGCATGTACTACTTACCTTGGGACTAGTTGAAGGGTCAGTTTTTAGAAATAATTTTCCCACAAAGCACAGTAGCCGTGGGACTGGTGCACTTTTGACACCAGAGCGTATTATAAATAAAATTTTGAAACTTTCCCAAAAGATATTTGCTCAATTTGTTTGATCTCATGACGCGTCCTAAGTATAGGGCGCGCCCTAAGCTAGGGTTTTGTATAAAGGAAACTCAAGAAAAATACTGTTTTAAAGGACGCGCCCAAGTTATTTTGGTTGATGCTCCTTTAGACTAGATGTTACTATGAAAAAGAAAAAGTACTTGTCAAAGACGCGTCCAGCGGGAAGGGTGATGTATTTTGTATTTCCAAGGACGCGCCCAAGTAATATTGGTTGATGCTCATAATTTAAAAGCAAAAGCAAGTCCCTACCAAGGACGCGTCCTCCCTGAGAGGAAATATTTCTAAGAGAACATTAAGGCATGTCAAACAGTTAGGACGCGCCCCGTCGTGCCTTGTGCATTGGTTAAACACACAAGTACAGTGTAGTGCCGTGCTCATGCACTTTCCAAAACAAGCAAAGACGCGTCCAACTAGAGAGGACGCGCCCATAATGGATATTTGCTTATTGGGAGAAAATAATAACAAATTAATCAAAGGCGACGCGCCCTAAACACAAGGCGCGCCCATGTGAATGATTGAGGAAAAAAAAGAGAGTGCAAGTGAATGAAGTTCAAAAATAGTCTTTACAATTTGCAAGGCTTCAAAGGGCCTGCGCCTTTAAAGATAGTTTAGGAAAAATATATAGAAAACATAGGACGCGTCCTAGGCAGGAGGCGCGTCCAGGGTTTTGTCTTGATCATTTGCGGGAGGAGGTTGAGTTTGGAGAGGAGCAGGGGACGCGTCCTCCTCCTCTAAGCCCAGGAAAATCCTCTTGTTTTTGATGGAGTCTGCGGCCCTTACCCTGAAGTCGTTTACCCATATCTGGGTATCTGCATCAAACTTTGAGAATGTATACTCTGGGTCGTTGGCAATAAACCCAGAGCACCATTCTTCAAACCCAGCCTGGAAACCATGCTGGTAAACTAGCTTTTTCTCCTCTGTCCACCCATGCAGCCTATCATCATTCAGGATGTCGAGCTCCAGCTGCATGGTGGAGTTCTGAGTGATGACGCTGTCCACTTGTTTTTCCATTGCAGTGACATTGCCTTCCAAAACAGCCTTATCTGCTTGAAGACGCGTCCTCTCCCCCTCCAAGCGTCTGATTTCAGCATCTTTTTCTTGGGTGAGCAGGGCAATGTGTTTTTCCAGAGATTTGACTTTGTCTTCGGCCTGGCACTTTGCAGTATCAGTAACTGCAAGACGCGCCCTGAGCCTTGCCGCCATGTTGGCACTCTGTCTGGCATGAAGGTGAAGCTCAGCAGCAGCCTTCACCATGGCTTGTTCTGTTTGTTGCTCCGTTCTGAAAGTCCAGCCTCTGACTTCCTCCTCTGAAAAATCCCCAACAGAGGACGCGCCCAGGTATCTGAGAACAAAGGATTGATCGTCAGGAATGATCTTTTGGCGTTTAGAAGGCGCGTCCTCTTCCTTCTCAGGAATGTCAAACACGGGAGTCTCAGTTATCTTTGGAGGAGGAGAAGGAGTTGCTGCAGGAGGTGGGGTTTTTGCCTGTGGATCAACTTTTGTAGGAGCCTGTTTCCTTGCCCTTAGTTTTTTAGAAGCCCCAATTGCGAATCCTTTGGGGAGTGAAGCCATATCTGCGGTATAAACATAAAAAGGAATTAGTTATGTGCAAAAAGACGCGTCCTGAAAGAAGGACGCGCCCATAACGTGATATAAAATCTACATGCAGGACAGATATGGATGAATGCAAAGATGTATAAATGGGTGTGAGAATGACGCGTCTTGCCTAAGACGTTTTCTGTGATAATGAGACACGCCCGGGGGGTAGGGCGCGTCCAAAGTGATAATGCATATATAGTAACGTTTATAGGTCAAGCTAAATATGACGCGTCCTAAAGTCGTGACGCGTCTTATATATAATGATTTCTTACCTTGCTCTAAATCCACTTTCTTGTTGACGTCTGGCTGAATAATTTCTGTGGCTTGGAGCCCTTTGGATTTTTCAGAAGCGGTGAGGATGGGTTTCCCATTGTGGAAATCTCGAAATTTGCAGAGAGAACCCACTCGTGGGGACAAAGCTCCTATTTTCTTCAAATTCTCTTCGGTAATCATGTCTCTGAGGTTGAAATGTTTTTCGGCATACTGCAAAACCTTCTCTGCTCTCTTCTTCTTCTTTCCCGTAAGCTCTTTCTGGGTCCTTTTGTCTAAAAGAAGGAATGATAGGTTACAACAAGGAAAATAAAGAAAAGGATTATAAAAGGGAAGGCGCGTCTTGAAAGTGAGGACGCGTCCAGAGCATTGAACTCACTTGGTTCCAAATTGAAGCGAACGCGCGTCCTTTTGACGTCATAAATGTAGAAAAATGGTTCCTTCCAGTCTCTCTCGTGGCTAATTTTGCCTTCATTAAATCCTTTGTTGTTCAACCATTTGTTGACTACCAGAAAATGGTACCCGGGAATTGATTTCCTGATGCTGTAAAAGAAGCTGAACTCTTTCATTGAGGGCGCGCCCAACCTCAAATTATGGTACATAATGTACAGAGCCCAGGCTAGTTTATATGAATTTGGTGATAGTTGGACTGGAGCCACGTCGTACCATTTCAGAATTCTCTTAATGAATGGATGTAAGGGCGCGCCCACGCCTAGGGAAATCAGCTTTGGAGTAAGCACCATTCGGGGGATCCTTTGATTCCCGACGTTAAAAATATGCGGCCTCATGGTTCGAAGAGGGCGCGCCCATGTCATAGTACTTCATGTGCCATTGAATTTCCCAGTCGGTTGCAGTTGAGTCAAGAGCTACGCATGCCAGCTTACCCTCTCTTTTCCTTCTGGCATTCTTCTCTGCTTCAGTAAGGGTACCGAGCCTCGCCCAGTCACAATCTATTTCCACATCTGAAGGTTCCCAATGCTCTAGGGGAGGATCAGATTTTTGAGGAGATATGGGATATGTCTCAGGATCAGGAATCCTTCTTTCGAATTCGCTTACACTGTGTGGGGACAAGTCTTCGGAAGGAGCCGCGCCCTGGGAAGATGACGCGTCCTGCGTGTTTGACGCGTCCATATCAGAAATAGCCATTCTTTGAGGTTTTTGGCTTGTAGTAGGGATAATTTCGTCGTCCGTCCAATCTTCGATGGCAGCCCTTGAATGGAGAATTGGAGTTCTTTGCCTTTTGACTCCCTTCTTTTCCATTCTTGAAATTATGGGAACATGGTCCATGGAGTCAGAGCTAGAATCAGACATTATTGAGTTTTTTGATTTGAGAGAACGGAAGACGCGTCTTTCTGCTCTAAGGAAGGAATTCGTCCTGTGGATGTTGGGAAAGTCGGGGTTAAAGGAGATCAGGTGTGGGGAATAGGTTCCAATACGCTTGTTGAGTGCTTTAAACGGGTGAAATGGTGAAGAAGAAGACGCGTCCTCCAGCTGCAAAAGAATGAATAAAAATTTGAGGACGCGTCCATTTTTTAAAATAAAAAAAAGAAAAGAAAAGGAAAGATGGAAGAAGGATATTGGGAGGGCGCGTCCTGAAAATCCACCGCAGGGGGGTGTGCTACAATGACGCGTCCTAATAAACCTTTGGCCCTATATTACCCTTGTTTGGGATAACTTGAACTTGTCTTAAATCAGAAAATACAGGACGCGTCCTAACGGGAAGACGCGTCCTACATGATTATGATAGCGGAATGTTAATCGACTGTTGGCAGTTTGGGGAAAATATGACGAAATTCTAGAAATATGTTGTTGGAAGATCAGGGAAGCTAAACATGTTATATTTACCTATACATACATATATACATACAAGCAGACATGAAGAACAGTTTATATGAGCATGGAGTATACGAATAGTTTCTTGCTCATTAAGATTAATGTATTCAGTCAAATAAAGAAATGAGAGGAAATTTGTGTACCTTTTGAGTTGAGGAATGAGTTGAGCTAAAAAAGTAGGGGAATGGTTGAACAGATCACCGGAATGTGGCCCTCGAAGCTCCTGTTTAACGATGCGGCAATGGCGGTTGTGTGTGAGAGAGAGAGATGATGGTGGTGGTATGATGGAGATTAGAGTATTTATAGAAGGATGATCCTATGGACGACAGCTGTACCCCGCATGCAGAAAGTAAGGGCAGGACGCGTCTTTAGGCTACGACGCGTCCGATTGTTTTGAGCCAACTTTTGGTACTGGGATTTAAGGATAAAACTTCCAATTTTGTTTTTAACTGCAAATGGAAGTTGGGGGGTAGTTGTTATGCCCAAAATTTGGCATTGAGATTGATTCGGGTCAAATGCGGCTTACATACAGTCAAACCCGATATTGCATTGTGGAAGAGAGGACGCGTCCAGTACCTTAGGACGCGCCTACTTTGGAAGAAATAAGTTACGAAGCGAGAAGAGTGTATGGTCAAGGGAGGACGCGCCCAGAATTTATGGACGCGCCAATGTTTATGAAAATGCTTGGCAGATGGAATCTTATGGTGATGGGCGCTCTAGGGCGCGTCTAAGTTAGCGAGGACATGTCATAGGAGGCGAAATGCTGTGTATGATGGTTTAGAGGGGATGTTGCAAGTTTGATGAGGTTAAGGACGCGCCCAAAGCTCTAGGACGTGTCCTGTGATTTTGATTGCTATAAAGAACGATTGATGAGGAAACAGGTTTTGATTTGTGGGAGTTAGGACGCGCCCAATTAGAAAGGACGCGTCCTGAGTTTGATCTGTGTACATTTGATGTTGAGTTCAAGACAAAGCTTGCATGGAAAGGAGCGATGGAGGATTATTTTTACTAATGTGTTTGTTGCAGGTACTCTATGAAGAATTCCCTCCTTGAGATGGTCAAGGAGGGGGATGTCCGTGAAAAGCTTGAAGGCCTCCAGGGGTATGCCTGATGATTGAAGGCCTCCTCCTGTATTCAACGGGTGTCCTCGTTGGGGATGTGGGGTTTACTTTGGTGTGTGCTTTGGGAGCTCTGTTCTTGTATTCAACGGGTGTCCTCGTTGGAGAACTTTGGAGTCATCCTGCACTTTGCACCCAAGAGCTTGGGATCACCTGTCCTGCTATCTGGTGGGTTATCCTCATTCGGGGGACAGGGACGCGTCTGGCACTTGGGGTGAACCGCGGCTATACCTGCGTTCGTAAATCAAGGGAGATAGCTGTAGCGGAGTGTTATCCTTGCGCAGGGAGATGCACTATCCGTGAAGTCCTACGATTACGGACGAGCCTTGGGCCTTTGCGGTTGGGCCTCATAGTTGGACATTCCTAAAGCTAGCGGAAGATGGATATCGGATGGGCTTCTACTGGGCTTAGGAGTAAGAAGTCTCAACGCGTTAGACTTCTTGTTCTACGAGAACTACGTCAGGCTTGATCCCTATATAAAGGGTACGTAGGCACATTGAGAGGGTAAGAAGTTGAGAGCTGATAAGAGAGCCACCACTTACTCTGATCAATCTCAGCCTAAAACAACCACAATCAACCATACACCGCTTAAGTTTCCGGCAAAGAACCACCGTCACAGATCTTAATTCCGGCGAGAAACCTCAATCTTTGTTGATACCAAATTCCTCCGTCAACACTAACCTTGGTTTTTAAATTAAAAGTATAATATCCAATTCTAAATCATAATCCATTGTTCACCTGATATCATAATCATGTTCTCTTGATGATCATTATTCTTAGTTTTGTCATTATGACTTGCTGAGCTACTTAGCTCATTTGTGCGATGTTGTTTATATTCTTTCCAGTTAAAAAAAGAACCAGTTGGTAACGAGGATCCCCAGTCCAGCGCGAGAACTAGGGATTCAGGTTGAGAAAACTGATCTAGTAGGCTTCTTTTGGAATAATTTAAGTTTGTAAAAGTTGTAATAAAGTTTAATACTCAGTTTTGAGTTTGGAATAGTTGGGATTTGAACGGTATGTAATATAAGTAGATGTGTGGCTTGTGTGCATACTTTAACCTGTTGCGATCCGTGGTAGTTGGTAAATAAGGTCACTGCATATTATTATTATCTTTATTATTGTTATAAGCAGGTAATAAGGCGTGTGTGTGGATCCCAAACTTTTGATCCGGGTTTGGAGGGCACCACAACGGTTGTGTGAGCGTATTTAATTGATAAAAAGAAAAATAGAAAAGATTAAACATTCTCCTCTTTTAAGTATAAATTTTTCCAGGAAAGTACAAGAAAATTACGAAGAAATTATCTTTTAATCTGTCGTTGAACATTCTCATCACTCTTCACACTACCCTACTACAGTCGAACCTCCAAAGTGGAAACTGTGGAAGTGTACAAGACAAGTCAGAGACCAATCTAGTGAATGTACAAGACCCGACCCGGGTCATTTTAACAGCCCAAATCACCCACCCGAAACAAAAACAAAACTCTTAAACCTCTTTTACTCCTCTTTATCATTTCCCCTAAACCCTAACCCCCAAACACACACACACACAAAATCACACATATTTAAAATCACATTTCACATATACATACACATGTGTGTCTCTATACACACAATCCCTTCACATAACTATGAATGTGTATCATTTCTTTCAGTATACTAGAAATGAAGTATTGCATTGAAGCTGTTTGTGTTTATGCCCAAACCATGTTAATTTTTCTCCGGACCCTTTTCACCATTTCTCGTAAAACCCCGTGTTGCGTAAGCGTAAAAATTTCAGCTAGTTCAGCTTCTTTGAGGTCTGTTTTTGGAAATAATAGCAGTTCTTGTTGTATGTATGATCAGAGGGTTTCACATTTTGTTTCGCCGTGTTTATTTGTTTCGATTACGGGTTATTTGTGTTTCTTTAAGCATTTTTATGTGACGGAAGTGAAATGTGATGAGGGGTTTGATAAAGATTTGATTTTTAGGATTATTCGGGAAGAACGGTGGGATGATTTTAGGATTGGTAAGTTGTTGGATTCGGGTTTGGGGTCGGTTAGTGTTGAGAGGGTTTATGTGGAGTTGAAGAGAGAGCCGGGGTTAGTGTTGAAGTTATTTAAATGGGCGGAGGGAAGGAATGGGTTTAGTCATTCCACGGAGAGTTTTTGTATTGTAATTCACATATTGTTCTGTTCTTTAATGCATTTTGATGCTCATGATATTATGAAAGATTTGTTAAGTTCGAATAGGGTGGTGCCAGCTTCTGAAATTTTTGATATGTTGTGGGCGACTAGAAATGTTTGTGCTCCAGGTTTTGGAGTTTTTGACATGTTGTTTAGTGTGCTGGTTGAGTTGGGAAAGTTTGAGGAAGCAACTGAGTCTTTTTCGAAAATGAAAAAATTTAGAGTTCTTCCGAAAGCACGGTCTTGTAATTCTCTTTTGCATAGGCTTACTAAATCAGGCAAGGGAAATGATTCGAAAACGTTTTTTAGGGATATGGTTGGGGCTGGAATTACCCCGTCAGTTTTTACATATAACATAATGATAGATTATTTGTGCAAGGAAGGGGACTTGAAAACTGCTATAATACTGCTATCTAATATGAAAAAGTTGGGTATTACACCTGATACTATTACTTATAATTCTTTAATAGATGGGCATGGGAAGATTGGGCAGTTAAATGATTCAGTTACTTTATACGAAGAAATGAAGGAATTTAGAGTTTATCCTGATGTAGTAACATACAACATTTTGATTAATTGTTTCTGTAAATATGGTAAATTGCCTCGGGCTTTCAAGTTTCTTCAAAAAATGAAGGAGAGTGAGTTGAAACCCAATGTTGTTACTTATAGTACATTTATTGATGCCTTCTGCAAGGAGGGAATGATGCAAGAGGCAATCAAGTTTTTCATTGATATGAGGCGTCTCGGGCTTATTCCTAATGAATATACTTATACTTCTCTTGTTGTCGCTAACTTTGAAGTGGGTAATGTTGGAGACGCTGTGAAACTGGTTAAGGAGATGTTAGAAGCTGGTTTCAGTATGAACATTGTTACCTACACGGCGTTGCTTGATGGTTTTTGTAAACAAGGAAAGATGGAAGAGGCAGAGGAAGTATATAAAAGTATGCCTAAGGCTGAGGTAACTCCGAACCTGACAGTCTACACTGCACTCGTACATGGCTACATTAAGGCCGAGAGGATTGGTGATGCTATGAATATATGGAAAGAAATGAAAGACAAAAACATTGTACCAGATCAGATGCTGTATGGTACCATCGTTTGGGGTCTTTGTCAGAATGAGAGACTTGAAGAAGCTTTACTTATATGGGATGAAATGAAAAAAAGTAATATACAAGCAAATGATGTGATATACACATCACTTATTGATGCTTATTTTAAGGCAGGAAAAACAAAAGAAGCAGTCAATTTACTTGAAGAAATGCAAGATTTAGGCATTGACCTCACAGTTGTAACATACAGTGTACTGATTGATGGTTTGTGCAAATCTGGCTCTGTGGATTTGGCAATTGATCATTTTGGAAAGATGCAAGAAATGGGTATGAGTCCTAACGTTGTTGTATATACAGCTCTGATTGACGGGCTCTGTAAAAGTAAACGGGTAGAAACTGCCAAAAAATTATTTGATGAGATGGAACGCAAAGGTATGCTTCCAGATAAAATTGCATTGACATCTTTAATCGATGGATACATGAAGGATGGAAATATTGAAGAAGCATTGAATTTATGGAAGTTAATGATGGAAGTAGGGATGGAGCTAGATCTGTACACCTACACTACTCTAATTTCTGGACTCTCGAGGTGGGGTCATGTGAAGCAAGCTAGGGACTTGCTTGATGAAATGATTATGAATGGTGTCACACCAGATGAAGTTGTTTATGGTTGTTTAGTAAGAAAGTACTGTGAGCTTGGTCACATGGATGAAGCTCTAGAGTTGCAAAGTGAAATGGTTAAAAGGAACCTTATTAGTGGCACATATAACTCTGCGGTTCCTTGTACAAATACTTGAAGCTGTAGTGTTGCTTGTTCATCCTTCTTTTGGTATTTGGCAGAAAAGTGACTTAGAAGGGGACGCATCCTTTATTGACAGAATGGTACCAGGACCTTGTTCCCCAGCCAGATACACCTTCAGTCAAATAGTACAAGATCAAACTGTCAAATCTGCACGTGAACATTATCATGTGAAGAATCACAGAGAAAGGAGATCTGATAGTTACTTAAGTCTGCTGCTGGTCTAATGTTGTCCATTCCTTGGACCTTGGTTTCGTATGGAGTTCACTTAAAGGAGGTACCTTTGATTATCCAATGCAATCCGCTTTGGTTTGGGTATATCATTCTGCGGCAAAGAACTAATTGCTCTGTTTCTCTGGACTAAGTCTTACTCAGGTGAGTAGTAGGTTCTTGGTAGAAGTTTTTGTTACTAAAACATAATATAAACATTGGATCGTCCTAAATCTTTAGGTATTTTCTTTAATAACCGTTTGCACAGTTGTATATTATTACACTTGTGGTCACCTGATACTTCTTTATGTATATATCTTTAACCAAGTTACATAATATGTTCTGGCAGTTCGCTGGTTCAGGTTTTCTAGGATCGTAGGGCACAAATGCATTGAATTAACCGAGTGTAATACATATTAATTTGAAAAAAATTATCAACAATATAACTCTGCCGTCTTCTTTTAATTTCATTTCGAATTAATATTATAATTAAAGGTATAACTTGTCAACCTGGTTAGCATTAGTAAGCTGGAAAAGTTTTGGTGATTATTTTAAGACTTTGAAATTTGGCATTGGAAATATTTCAGTTTCTTGTTAATCCATTGGTTTGTTCATCTTTTTGTTGTTTGATTAATCATATACATTTCCAGTTTTGTATGTGTTAAAATATATATATAGGCCTTTCTTGAAGAGAGAACCCTCTTATATAGAGAACTGTAGAGAACCCTTGAATATATTATAGAATTTCATCAAATTCGTTGCTAATGTAGAATAATAATACTATTTAAATATAATAAAACGTTTAACAATTAAAATTTGAAAAATTTTAAATTTGAGTCTACTGTGGAATAATTTTGGATAAGTAATAAAACGTTTAACAATTAAAATTTGAAAAAAAAATTGATTTTAAATTTGAGTCTACTGTGGAATAATTTTGGATAAGTGTGATTTTACTGTGATTCTACTACAGAACCACTTTAAATTATTTCATCAAATTTCAATGATTTTTAAATAAAAAAAATTGTGCAACTTTGTTTTTGATTTGATAATTAAAATTTGTAATTATATATGATGAAAAATAAAATAAATTATGTATTTAATTTTTTTAAATAATGGTTCTCTACGGATCTCTAAGTAGATAGGAGCCCTCAATGGATTGCGACCCATATAATATTAGGCCTTTCTTCAAGAGAGAACCATCTTATATAGAGAACCGTAGAGAACGTTGATTCTATTATAGAATTTCATCAAATTAGTTGCTAATGTAGAATAATAATTATATTTAAATATAATAAAACGTTTAACAATTGAAATTTCAAAAAAAAAAGATTTTAAATTTGATTCTATTGTGAAATAATTTGGGATAAGTGTGGTTTTACCGTGATTCTACTACAGAACCACTTTAAACTATTTCATCAAATTTCAATGATTTTTTAATTAAAAACATGTGCAACTTTGTTTTTAATGTGGTAATTAAAATTTGTAACTATATATGATGAAAAATGGAAAAAAATATTGTATTTACATTTTTTAAATAATAGTTCTCTACGGACGTCTATTCTAAGTGAGCCCTTCATATATTCTGTACAAACATACCATTCTTTTGTTTGTTTTAGAGTAGAGGGTAGTATTTTCATGTTAAACAAATATACTGGAACGTGCGTATATCTCCTGATCTTTACCATAATCAAAAGATTTTCTAAATTATTACATACACTTAATTCTACACTTGCCATGTATTGTTATCAATTATACATTATAATTAATTCTTTATATTTCATTCAATTTGCTTCACCATCTTGCTATATCTGTTACAAATTTTTCCTTATAAGCAATCTTTTTAAATAGTTCCTACTTATTGTTATTATGTTCATTTTATATTACTTATTAATTTAATACACTCTCTGTAATAATTAGGATCTTGATTCAGAATTACAAATTCTCTTATGAATTATGATTGTCTTGTACCTTCCTGGCATGGTAACTTCACACGGAGATATTGCAAATATAACCAACTACAAACTCGACATGAAGCTCAGGAAGAACACATTCTTGGGGGGCATAATACAAGTTATAATTGCCAAGTTAAATTCATGAAGTTACACAAGCTTCTATTGCAGCGTGAACCTTTAACCCTTTTTGACCAAGTGAAGAGGGATAAACAGTAGCCAGAAACCATAGGTTATTACTTAATATATATTTTTTGTCATTAGTCATTACAAATGCCACCTGAACTTCCCATATGTTTCAATTATAATATAGAGAATCGTTTAGTCCTTAATTTTGAAATGGAAACAAGAGTTGGATCTCTACTTGCAGATGTTAAAATATATTCATATTAATTCTGCATTCTGAGGACTAATTTCTCTGCTGACTGATGTTGTATTGTTCAGATATTGTGTTCAATGGCCGGCTGCAGGACCAAGTGCATCGAAGGAAGTGGTCCAGTTTTATAATGGAGGTATCTGAATGCAGCTACTGATTGTGTACTTCATTAATTTTTCTGGTAGTGGAATATGAATGTATCCGTTGCTTAGGAAATCTAGGACAGACATGTCAACTAACCGAAACTGACATATGTAAGATGTAGCTTTTTATTCTATATCTGGGTTTCCCCAAACAGGTGTTAACGCAATAAAAATAAATAAAAGGAGACTTGACTATATTTATTTTCTATTCATGAAGTATGAATGTGAAATTGATTTTCAGTTTTAAGACTGTATAGTTCTTGTACCCTTGGATCCCCTTTTTCATTTTCGGTATTATGAGTGTCACCTATTGAAATTATGTCCACCTTGTACCTTTACCTTTCAGGCTTTGTTGATGACAAAGCAACGGAGAGAGCGAAAGAAGCAAGGGCTGATACTGGCAAGCGGGAAGAGCATTTGAGAAATTATAAATCTGAAATAAATGGGGTACTATAAATCTTGGAAACATCTTAATTTTGAACATTCTGTAGTCTATATGGTTGGTTAACAACTTCATATTATTCTTGACAATAAAGAATATATGGTCGGTATCAATGCCTTGTACATTCATCAAAAGTCTTTATATATATTACAATAGTAGCCCCACTTCAGTGTATGTATAGTCTTCTCGTTTCTGTTATGAAACAACACAAGTATATAACTTGGTGGTGTCGTCTTTCACAGTCCTTTGATTTATTTTTATTTTTTTTGTATTACAACGTTAATTTAGAGTTTGGTATTTATTTACAACTAATTATACAAATTTGATGTGATTATATTTAGTAATGTGTATTTATAAGATTAGTAATAAGTAATGTAGTATGCATGCCAGCTTACTTGTTGAATCAGATACATAAGACAAGAGTCGAAACATTGGTATTTTGTTATTTAAAGAAAAATATAGTGTAGTCGCCATAATGGGAGCGAAGCTGTTACGACAGGTAGTTTCTTTCATCTTAATCCCTTAGCATTGTTTCCTCGGGTATATTTGAGGGCTCTTGAAGCTGCTTAAGAGGGAGCAAGACTAATGAAGTAAGATATGTGAGAATGATTATAGCTCTTAGTCCTTTACGAAGAAATTTGCGAAAGTTTCGAGGAGTTATAAAGATTTTGAAAAGCGGCTCAGATAGATTGCTAGATAGTTTCAATGGTAGCCCTCCTTTTGATTGAATGTAATTGAACTGATATCCGTCCTATGCTTGAATTCATGCTAAATAATGTGAATAAAATTCATCTTCTTCAATAGTGGTTATTGTCTTGTTCATGTCCTGATGATTTTGTTCAAGTTTGCTGCTTATAGGGAACTCCCGTTTCTCTTTAAAACTTGTATAACCGTCCCAATTTATCTGTCAAGTTTGACTTTTTGCGGTCAAATTGACCAAATTTTGACCGAAAATTTCATATAGTATATAATTGAAAAAAATTATAAGAATTATATCATTAGAAAGTACATGTAATCTACTTTAATACGTATCCTTCGGGTTTTTAAAATAATGAAATATTGATGTTTAATTAACGGTCAAAGTTGAGTTAATTTGACCGTAAAAAGTCAAACAGGACAGATAATAAATTGGGACGGAGAGAGTATATGAATATGTTCACCTCCTCGATTTTGTGGAGACAATTTTTTATCTGGGATTTTGGCCCATTCTTGATGGAATTTTCCCTCCATATGTTTGCCAGGTATTATCGCCTGTGGCATCTGTCTTCCATAGATTATCAGAATACTGGTCAGGTGGCATCATCCATTTAGCCCTGCTTTTTCATTCACATTTTTTGCACCCTGCTGACTCATAGGATATACAAAACAGAATCATAATCGTTCATTAAGGACAATAAATCTTGTACTTCACAATTTCTGTTTTTTTCTGTCCTTGAAATCTCCGAGGGGAAACCTAGAAAAGGTAAGGTATGTTTTTGTCCACCCAAGAAAATAACAGGTCATGACCATGGCTCTGAGCTCACCTTTGATCACCAAGTTCCACTTATCTCTCTTTCGGATCAAACCCAGAACCCTTGTTGCACCACCTTTGAATCTCTCTTTCAAAATATCAAAACCATACAAAACTGCCACCCACCATATGCAAAGCATCAAGGCGAAAACTCCCTCACATGAACCCATCTTTCGAAGTCTCAGAAACACAGCCGTAGTGATCGTTTTTGCTGCCTCGATGATGGGAAAGTTCCAAAGTCTAGCCAGCAGAGCTGAAAACCAGCCAATTCTAACGGAAGAAATCACAAGTCAAGATGAAACTGAAATGTTGAGTTCTGATGCTATTGAAACAATGCGGCAGTTAATGGACCAAAAATATGAAGCCGGGGAATATGAAGAGTGTTTAAAAATCTCGAAAAAGTTAATATCAGCACAACCGGAACGTCCGATATGGAAAATATCACTGGCAACGGTGTTGAAACAAATGGGGGAAACAGAGAAAGCCTTCGGCATTCTTGACGAGGTGTTGTCTAAAAATCCGATAGAACCGCACGCATTATTTGAGAATGCAGTGTGGATGGGTTTGGAAGGAAAGGAAGAGGAGGCAATAGAAAGGCTGGAAAAAGCTTTGAAGATTGCTAAAGAAAGGAACAATGCTACTGAAATAAGAGATGTGAGGTTGATTATAGCTCAAATCAAGTTTCTGCAGAAAAAACCTGATGAAGCACTGGAGAGTTTTAACGAGCTTGAAAAAGAGGATCCTACAGACATCAGGATTGTTTTCTGTAAAGGATTGTTATATTATTGTACTGATAGAAAGACAGAAGCAACAGAGCAATTCGACAAGTATTTCGAACTTATACCCAACGCTCCTCCGGCTGGTGATGGTTATATGACTACTTGCCCAAAAATTAGACCTCCAGGAATTTAGAATCTTCTAGTTCAAAGCTGATTTGAGTAATGAATATGACTCATTAGAATTTAATAAAGTGTATTGACAGCAATCATCCCTCTTCTGTTTCAAATAACTAGGCATACCTCTCTTTCTGATAAAATGCGAGTCGAAAGAATAAAATTCTCACAAACTCAAGTTCCTTGTGAGTTCCGAACCCTCAACCTTTTACATCTAACCGATTTCAACTCGTTAGAAGAAAAGAAATTATTTACCAGACTGTAGAAAAAACAATATTCTTTGAGTACCACCAATTATCATACGTTACTGAAATGTTAAGTTCAGTGATGGAGGAGCAGATGTAGAAATTACAAAACCATGGTCATTAACATTAGAGACGCAAAAGAAACTTCTTCAACTTCTGGGAACTCCTGAATCTACGACACTCTTCTCTTCAACATCTTCATGTGATTCGATAATATTGCTAGAATCTACGACATTCTCAGCCAGTAAGGACTCGCATTGCAGTGGCTGATCAAGGATTGTTTTAAGCTTCTGCCTTCTTGATTGCAAACTCTTCAGAAGCTCTCCAATACTTTTAAAGTTATGGCGTTTCTTGTCTCTGGAAGAGAAAACAATAAACAGGCAATCTTTGAAGTAAAAGAATTTATAGTTACTATGCAAAGAGGCACCCAAAAAATGAAACCAATATAGATTGATCCGAAATCTGATTCAAATACAATATAGCACCTATAGGTACATAAGAAGAATCACAAAATGGAAAATTTATAGGTATGTAAATGTATGATATTTCAACGGCAATAACACTTTTAAAATTGAAATAATCAAGAGCCAAATAACTTGAGAGAGAACTTGATGCACCAAATTTGATGGCCAAGACTAGCCTAAATACATAAAACGTCTTCTTGAAGGGGGGGGGGGAATATGTACATGTTGACTCTTTGATGCTCTATTACTACATTTCTAGTCTATAATTAAGAGCAAACAATTTCATGTCTGTCAAACAATTTACAACTTAATTGACCATATTCCAAGACTATCACGGTGCATCCAGATTCTATACGTTTTTGATTCAACATTTTTATATTAAATCATATTTGAAACTGACCTGCTATCAAATGCAGAAGAAAGCTGCTTCAACTCATCGAGCATTGTGTTTGCCTCAGAAAAAGCACTTCCATCATCACCATCACAAGGGTTCCCAGATATATGGCTTATTGCAGCAGTTAGGAACGCTATATTGTTGTCTACTCCCACCTACAAATATGAAATGCAATGACATCAATCCTATATTAGCCGTACAATTCAAGTAATGACAACCTATGAATGCTATCACTCAATTTAGTGTTACCTTCAATTCTGCAACACTAGACATAAAATTAATGAAGCTTTCCACTTTTCTGCTACCACTCTTCTTCAAAGCATCAACCATATTACCAAAAACACCCCAATTCATTTTCAAGCTGAGTCCACTCGAGTTCAGATATGCTGAAGGCCCATTGGGAGGCTGATTTGTAGAGCTCATACCTATAGCATCACCACCACTAAGATGCTCTTCCACGCCTAAAGTACTCAGTGCCCCATTTTCAAGCTCTTGTATATTCCTCAAGACGCCTTTTTCAGGCTCTTGTATTATTCTTCAGGACGCCTTTTTCAGGCTCTTGTGCATTCCTGGGGAACAAAACTCTTATTATATCTTCCCCACAGTAAACAGCTTCCATGTCCACGCAAATGGCAACTCGGTACTTTTCTGGATAGCTTTTTCCAAAGCTTACAGTTACCAGAGGATCCCCAATTTTAGATAAAGCCTCTGAAAGCAAATTCGGAGACAAGTCTACATAGTTATGTTCTGTGCTTTGTCTCAGGACATCATGAAGATCCTTCGGAAGCATACAAGTAATATCACTCTTACCTAACAGACTAAGAAGTAACCCGTTATAGTGTTGAGAATACAGGCACAGTAAACACAAGATTTCAAATAATTTTGACACCAAGAGAGGATAGTAGAAGCTGTAATTCAGATTGGATCTATTAATCCACTCTTTTGTGTCAGATTTATTGTTAAGTAAAGGATGCACCATGGAAGCCAAAAAATCATAGATTTCCCCTAAGGGTAGTAATTGTGATCCAGCCACCAAAGTTTTACATGGGTAGGCATTTGCGTGCTGACTCAAAATCCATTCAACAAAAAAAGATCTTGTCGTTACAAAAAATGGCTCGAAACAGGATACCATGACCAGAAGACGGTCCATTAGATACAAGAAACAGTTGGGTGATATATAGTTGAATCCCCTCCAATTAGCTCCATAAGTATCTTCCAGTGCTTTGTAAAACGAGTAAACAATAGTAAATTCTTTCAAAGGAACTTTTGACAGTGACTCCAGATCAGATTTATCTTGAGAGTTTCCGTCAATTGTGTTGAGATTCTTTACAAGCGTCATCCATGGTACATTATCTTCAAACCTTTTTATAATTTTCCAATACAGTTCTGTTGGCTTGGCAGTTCCAAGCCACAAGATGAACACTCTTCCAATTTCCCCGTAGGTCAGTTCCCCTATTGTTGCTAATGTCCCTAACAATGGCTTCCTCCAGTAACTTTCTGGAAAGATCAGTCCCTTTAAGACATACAAAATTCTCAGACATTGGACTCCACCAGTCTAAAGAAAAGACGTTCTGAATATACTCTGTTGATATATCAACAAAATATAGCAGTGCCTTAGATTCATGATACTTGCATCTTAAAAACTTGCAATTCAAGAGACATTTTGCAACCTCAAACATACGAATAAGACACAAACTTTGCACAAACATAGACAAGCCATTACTGGTTGTCAATTTAAAAATGGCTTCAAGAGTTTGCAATAACTTCATTCCAAAAGAGAGTAGTTCAGATTGCCAGTAACACTGCGCTGCAAATACCAATTGCTGACAATCAACATAGATTAAATTTCTATTTTTTTTAAGAGCTCTTTCATTTACCTTTCTCAGCCACTCAGCATCAGGGACTAGCACTAGGAAGGTATTGTTCAGATTACTCAAGTGCCTCCGCACTCCAAAATAGTTCAAACAGAACTCACCATGTTCCAAAAATTTACTCAACTCTTTTGATTCAAGACAACCAAGAAACTCAAAGATCTTTTCAATGTTTTCTTTCCAGAGACTCCAAAAGTAAACAAGAGATGTGACAGAAACCTTTTTCTGTAATATCATCTCTTCTGAGTGACTTGAATTATCCACCGGCATTTTATCTTCCCGCACATACTTTGTGGCATTCGTACTCAAGTGAGCATCTAAAATCTTGTGTAATAATATCATTTCTCCTCTGACACTTGTGTGTTTCTGAGATTCTGTTAAATACCTCCCCAAATCAGCCAATCTGCTCTGTTCATGCGATAATATGTTAATCTCCAAACAGACTAGCTCATATAACGATTCTGATTCTTTCTTGGCAAATTCCTTTGCCTTACAGAAAAGATCCACTTTCTTTGTAAATTGCTTCAGGGGCCATCCCTTACTTTTGTTCATCCACAAGGAGTTGCAACACACGTACCATAAGATAAGTGAGGATGCCTCCGAAAAATGTCCAGACTTCCCTTGTAAATCAGCTTCATGTAAAAGATTTCCTATCATCCTTGCGATATCTGCAGCCTCAAAAAAGTTTCCAGATTCTTCTTCCAACAACAATAGCTCATCGAGGCAATCCATAGAATTTAAGAAGCTGCGTTTGAAGTCCATTGAAGAAAATGCTCTAACAAATTTCATCATATTTTTGTTATCTTTCAGCTCATGAAAATTACGTGCACAACCCTCCAGGAACTTCTGCTCTATATCCTCTATATGCATATTTCTAACACCCTTGTCTTTGAATTTATGCTGTTTCCAGTACTCTATATATTGCAACCCAGCATCAAAAAGTTTTTCTTTTGTGCAAACAGATAAGCACTCCGAAAAATAACATCCCTTGGCATATACATCAGCTGCCATTACATAGCTACCTGCCAAATTGAAACACTCTGCAGCTTTCTTCAGCTCAGATTCCCCACACTTGTCGAGATAAATTCTTCCTGTGAGGCAAAACAACACCTTTGAAGTTAAATAAGCTATCATTACATTCTCTACCTTAACAAACAAATTAAAGCATTTTAGACAATCCAACTAAGTTATTTTGGTCATGGTCAATTACAAAAAATTATATATTCATACATCCTGCTTCAGTAAAGCCAGGCTTAAACCTCGACCTCTTATTACCAAGAGAAGAGATATTCACTAGCCCAAGCCTTGCAGATACCCTTTGAATTTTTTTGGATATAAGAATAAAACTCTTTTCACTTTTCATAATAAAATCTAATATATCAGGGACAATTTACCATCATGACAAGTTCCATTATACTTTTTTCTGGGTATAGGTGGGAAATTATAGTTTTGCCATAAATATGGAAGTAACACTGAAGAGAAAGTAACAGAAAATTAAGCAGATTCATTTATAAGGATCATATTAATCTAGAGACATAAGGTTGAAAGATCATACCTGCTCTTTCAAATTCTCCTAATTCACAATAACAAAGAGCAGCAGACTCAGCCATGCTAATAGAATCAAATATTTTAGCAGCCTCCCTTAGATAGGTGCAAGCTACTTTGGAATTTGATTCACGAATACGTTCTGCAGCTCCTTTTAGGCCAGATGCCCTGGCCCTTTTCTCCCATGTGGTATCTCCTGCTCGTTCAAAGCACATGGTGGCCATCTCATAATTATGCTCAAAATAGAGCTGCAAAACAAATCCATATAAATGGAGTCAATATAGAGCTGCAACTAAATCAATGACACCATGACTGTATAAGTGATCTTTTCTTTTCAGTTGGTGAAATAAAGACATGTAAAAATTGAAGATTTAAAAGGCATAGGTAAATAACCTTTTTACCACGTAATTTCCATTCTTCCGGGCTACTTGCAACTTGCATTGCCTGTGCAAGCGAGTCATCCAGTTTCCGAACTTGGACAAGGCCCTTTCTTTTCCAATAGTCAAACAGTGGCTTTGACAGATCCTCTACACTTTCAGATATCCATAACCTTTGTCTAGTTCGAGTTATAGCCACATACAGTTGTTTCAATTCAGAGGACAGAAGATTGTGTTTTGCCAAATCAAAACTTGGGTACAACGAGCATGTATCATCGAGCAAATCTTGCTCATTCATGTATTCATAAACAACACGCCACTGATTTTTCAGAGGTGAAGAACCAAAAAAGTTGTACAGCAATACGTCCTATAGAGCAGAATATTAAATAAACAAAATGAATGAAAATAAACTAATTATGTCAAGTAGTCGGGTCACAGCTTAATGGAAAATGTGAGATGGTGAGAGTACCCAGAAAAGAACAGATACGGTATAGCAGTGTCTCATTAGCATATTCAACTTTTAGCATTACAATGAAGCCACGATAGAAAATAATCATCACCTAGATGTTGAACTAACCAGTAACCAACATAAGTAACTATATTAATCAATTACAGTAATGCCCTCTCAAACAAAACGCTCAATTTTTATTTTTTATTTAAAAACAATAACGGATCATGCATTGATAAATTTCAAAGAAACTATTTCACAGGCGATTGTCAGGAGAAACCATGTTGAATCTATATTTAAAATTTGGATAGAAGAGATGAATGTTGGAATTAATAAAAGACTAGATCAACTGTAAATTTGTAATACAGCACTACCAACCTGAAATTCAAGACCTTTGCACTCCAGTATAGTCAAAATGAGAGCTTGCTTCCCAACAAAACTTGAAATATCATTCCGAACAGAATCATCCCGTACTAATATAACCTGCTCTGCACCGAAGCCAACAATTTTCCTGTCAATACTTCCGGTGTTGCCAAATATTGTTACAATTGCATTTTCTTCATTTCCAAGCTCAAGCAAGACAGGAGCTTCACCGCTTATAAGACAAGTTTCAGGTTCCAAAACATCAATGAAATTGGGAAAAAATCGATATATAAGAGTGATCACACTCTGTGCTAGTTGTAGAATCGCATCATGAGTCCGAAAATTTTGACTCAAATTGAAAATCTCTGACAACCGACCTTTCTCTTTCTTTTCAACAGATCCATTACTTCCTGATTTCATGAATACTTTGTAAAAGAGGGAGCGTATATCGTGGAACCTAAAATCAATTCCTCTTGCAATGGTCTGAGCAGCATCACCGGAAAAAACAAAGCCCTCGTCAACATTGTCGCACACGTACTTGAACAGAGATATCTGACTCATAGTAAGGTCTTGGACTTCATCTATGTAAACAAAGTCCATTTTGTGACCTTCAAATCTTCCATTTCTCAGTCGACGATGAAGATCAATTACTAAATCAGCTAAATCATATTCACCACGCTGCAATTTCATTTTTTCATAATCCTTGTATATATCATAAACCTTTTCTCTATCTTGCCTACTTAATGTAGAAACACGAGATTCAGCAATCTGAAGATATTCATCCCGACCAAGTTTACAATCACATGCCTCCACTGCTTGTATACCCCCTTTAATATATGAAATTATTTCAGTGAAAACTCTGGAAGCATCAAGTTTCTTAGTGAGTTTGATGCTGAAATGGTCCCAATAACATGAATAAAATTTATCATAGTTAACCTCCTTGATTCTTACGAAAGTTTGAAAAGCAACAGATCTAGAGCCCATATATCTATCATGACATAATTTCCTTGCTTCATGGAATCGTTCAAAATATGAATTCTCCAGTGTCCCGTCAAGCATCATCAAAAATTTCTGATAAGTTAGCACAAGAGGATAAGAATATGCAGGTACATCATGAAATGAGTCGGGGCTGTCCTTAAATTCTGAAGCATCATCCATACCGTCTTTGTCAATTAATTTGTCTTCTGAGAGCTTCCCACCCCTTGCAAAGCTGTGCGATATATAAGTCAGGACCATTATCTTATAAAATGAATTGCAAGAATAACATTTTTACATATGAATGAGCAGGAATGTTCAGAAAAGATTTCAAGTGCAGAAATAATAATAAAAAAGAGTGATAAATTCATTACACTGTTATGAAGCTTCTTCAGTTCTGCTCAATATCAACAATGGTTACTAATAGTTTTACATCATTACCTCAAAAAAATGTCACGTGCTTTACACTAGTTATATACAAACACCAAAAACATATTCAGACAGCATAATAACATCTCTATTCCATTAGGCCGTGGTGTTCTCTTGGATTGAATTGGAATGGGGTGAGAATGGAAGAAATTTGTACTCTTACTTGGGGAAGTTGGAGGAATATGTTTATATATTTTTTTCCCTCCCTCGTTCCTTTCCAAACAATTTAGACTACAATTCTGACCCACATGTTCCACACAATCTTCATCATAATATATTTTTAATCCTCACATTCATTCAATAATCTCTTCTATTTTTTTAATAATTTTTCATTCCATTCTCACAAAGCGAACACAACCTTATAGTTTAACATCAAATAATCTGTGAAGAATATATCATTTGAAACACAGCATTATTTAATAGTTTCAGCATGATTAGACAGCACATATTACTCCTGCATGATACTTATATGTGCTTTAAAAGAAACCACCATCTGCACTCGAATTTTCAATTTCTGTACCCACCTTTTCAGCTGAGAGACATGATGTTTCACGGCGTGACAAAGTTTTGGACTCACAGTCACAAAAAGCTGCCGCAAGGCTAATTCCTTACCCTCTTCTTTGCTCTCACTGGTTTCAACTTTCTGATTTAAATTCATTGCATTGCTGCTCTCATCTATCCAATATCCTTGAGTAGCCATATAGTGATGTTGTTCTCTTTGGTATAATTTCATGGTCAAAACCGTCGTTTTGCCAGTACCTGACCTTCCGAGAATAAAAGAGCTTTTTTCATGAAGAATGATTTCCTTTTCCTCATCTGTAACTTCAAACGGCAGATCCAAATGTTTGCCCTCATGATCAGAAAGTAAGTGGTTCACAACAACAGATGACAAGGGATAGAACTTCATAAGCAACAAACTGTCATTCACCCTTGAATTTTCAGCATAGCTTCTTCCTTGAATTGAATTACATTGAGATGTGCCGACAAATCCATCATCATCACTATTGATCTTATAACGAACAATTTCACAGCAAGTGCCCCAACACTTGGGAATTTCCAGATTTCTGCTAAAAAATAATGTGTATATAGTTAAAAAGGGAGCAAGTATAATTTGAAATGTAGCAAAAGCAAACACTTTATTAAAAAATGCATACCCCTCTCGTAATTTCTGTTTGCAATGATTGATAAAATCATCAGAATACATTAAAAAAATACGATCAAGACGTTTCACCAATTTGGGAATCTCCTCTACTGTCATTACATCCCAAATTTTCAGAACTTGTTTATAATTTGACTCCTTCACAATGTCAATTGTGCAGACAACGTAGAGACCTTCAACCTTGAATTTTTTTATTATCTGACGAGAATTTTCACAAACTGAGTCCACATTCCTGTTCTTAGGACGCCAACCACTGGAAAGCTTCAATAAAAGGTTCAAAACTGTTTTTTTTAACCGCGAACTAAGCTTCCCAAATGATTTTCTGAAATTTTCACTGAAAATAACCTGAAAGCATATATTTTAAGATTATTTAACAGTAAGGTAATGCCAAAATTAAAAAAAATAACAGTGTGAATTTAAAGCAACTAACCTTCCATCTAGCGCTTCTGAAGAGAACACTAGCCGTATTAAGCAAATCCTCCAATTGATCTAGTTCCTTTTTCATGTCCACTATAGTCTTGGCTAGATTTTTGTTTTCATCGGCATTGAAGAAGCAGTTGCGATTCTTAGCATCATTTACAAGGTCTTTCCAAATAGACTCACCATTGGTCAAGGTTCTTTCATTTCCCAGAATCCAAAGACTGTACCTAAAGTTGAAAGAAGCCTGTAAAAGTCATGGTCCAAATTTGACAAGTATCTAAAACAATCATCTCCTATTATAATTAAAATTAATCGCATACCTTGCCCTTGTTAAAGCAACATTAGTTCTCTGAAGACTTCTTATGAAACCAATGGACCCATTACTATTAGATCTCACAGTGGATATCATAATGATATCTTCCTCTCAGCCTTGAAACCCATCTACTGATTTAACCTTCACTGAAAATCCATCTAGGTTTTCATACTTTTCTCTTTTTTTATCTTCGATGGCTACAACTTGGGCAGCATATGGTTAAACAACACCAATACTAATCTTCTGTCTAGAGCCAGTCCATGCTTTCATTTGGAAAGTAAAAATAAAAATAATAACAAATTTGCAATAAGTATTAAGAAAAATCAGCTCATAACACTCTTAAAGTTCATAAATTATCAACACAGAAAACTCTATAATTTAAAATTAAGAAACCTTTGCGAATTTATAGAATATTAAAAAGAATGGAGTTAAGAGGACAAAAGTACTCAACAAAACATGTATGAGTGTGAATATTCTATATGAGACTGACAGTAAGAGTCATGGTAGATGATACCTTTGTATAAATCCTGGACAATCTTCACAACAACAGCTACCTCAACCATGTTTCTTCTACTATTTCCAACATCATCCATTTCTTCTTTACCGCCTACTATTTAATGAAAGAATAGGAACCAAACATTGGCCCTGGAAGATAGTTTTTCATGTAACTTCTCCCCTGAACATTTTCTGCATTGAGAATCTGGTTATGATAGAATTTTAGATTTGGGAAGAAACTAATGGATGGATGCATTCTGTATTGAATATTAAGCAGGTGTTTAGAATGACCCAGAAGACTTAATCTTTCAAATAGGCTCCGCCCAAAGCCAGCATCATCAGAAATCTGTTAACATATTTGGCATGTTAAGCAGGTAGAAATATTATTAGAAAACTTATTGACATCAATTCAAATTCGATTAGCAAAATCAAGGAGTGTGCAAGAAATCATGACTTACTGTGCTTTGCACAGTTGCTGGCAACTGGCACTCGTCACCAATGAGAATAGCATGCCGCACGCCCTTCAGTTGTAGGGGAATTACTGATTCACATTCTTTCAGTTGAGCCGCTTCATCAATAACAAGTACTTTCGGAGGTTCCATAACTACAGAATGAAGCTTAAATGAACTAGACACAGTGCATAATATCACGGACGCCCTCTGAAAACAGAATTCTACTATGGCATCTCTGTTTACAACACTTGGCAGTTTAAGTTTATCAAGTGAACGACAAAGACTTCTTCCAACAGAAAGGGCATTGGTTCTTAAGCAGCGCAGCAATAACATATCCACACAAGACTTTGGAGAATATTTGACCAATTCTTGATCTAGAAAAACTCTCTCCAATAAATCAGAAACCATGTTGTCGTGAAACAACTTTTCCAAGGAATTAAGAGAGTTGGTAAGAGTAACCATATCTTGGCATGTACTTTCTCCTATAAAGCTTATTGGTAAATGAGTACAAAATATCAGTAAGCATTGTCTCACAAGGGACACGGTATTCTGAAACCGTTCCCTGGTATATTCAAGAAAAGACTGAAATTTCAACTTGCTGCTTTTATCTTCATGATTTTTTTCTGTTTTAATCAATTCATTTTCCTTATAGATATTGTAATCTTCAACACAATCTTCAAGTAGATTGACCAAGGAATTCAAACATTGTCTCCAGCCTGTTGATGGAAGTAGGCATGCTGTAAGCCGATCTGCACGATAATCAAGATAAATGTTTTCAATTTCTGAGGAAACTTTAAGCCGAGATTTATTTCCGAATAAAAGTATATCTCCGTAAGAGTGGTAGGCATAACCCTCTTGATATTCAGCTTTGATAGACTCTTTCAGTAACTTCTGTAGGCGAGAAGCAACTTCTGTTATTGCTATATTCGAAGGAGCACAAACAAGGGTCCTCCAGTTCAATTTTATGAGATTTAAAAGCAAAACAGAAACAGTTTTTGTTTTGCCTGTTCCTGGGGGACCGCAGATAAGTTCTACCGAAGGCATATGGTCACACTTCACCTTACGGAGAGCATTCAGCACTGCCTCAGCTTGTGAATTATTCAAATCCGAGACACCTTTAGCATAGGTATCAGTCAGTTGGATACTATATTCACGACAGACTTCACACTTTTCTTCCACCTGCATCCCACAATTTCGAACAGTCACATAAGGATTAAAATCTTCATGAATTTATTTTAACAATGCTGTCTAATTTCTTGAAAGGAGACAAGAAAAATAATAAATGAATCTACAAAATTAAGCAATGAACAAACAGATACTTATTCATAGATACATACTAAACAATAATTTCCAGTAAAAGTACTTAACTTATGAAATGAGCTGTTTTTGTTCGGAGAACAAGCACCTGAGCTACATCCATAGTAAAAGAAGGTTTGTCATGATGGTTTGTGTTAATGTTTCATTCGTCACATAATCAAGTCATATAATGTAGCTACAGAAGAGCAGTGTACAACAGAAGTACTACTTCCTTTTGAGAATTACGGTATTCGTCAATTACATACCAGTGCAAGAGTGTTAGTTTTAGACACACAACACTGAGACACCAACCATCACTCCACATTTTTTAGTGTGATAACATGAAAAATAAATTTTCAGAACGGGACTTGCACACAGAGAAAGTTACAAAGAAGTCAACAACCAAGCTCCACTTGCAATACCAAAAAATTTGTGAAACCTAATGCATAAAATCATCCAAAAAACTAATATCGTTCATACCCTTACCTCTTCATTGATGCACAAAACTTTGTTGATAACATTCAGATTCCGAAGCATGTGAAGTGCCTTCCAGATTCTCTTGTTTGTTGTAACATTCATTAAGTAGACCACAAACAATGATCTCCCCCCATCTTTAAATTCGATATCTTTTGAGACTTCAATTTTAAAGTGAGTGGAGTTGCTACTGTCTTCATTATTATCATCTGATATATTATTATCAATATTAATAACTGATCCGAATGCCCACATTCTTCCCAGATGTCGCAAATCAGAGAAAGATTCCGGCTTTGCATATGAGAGCAACAATATATCACCAGGCAAAGTTTTATACGACTCCTTTCCACGACCACTAGAAGTATTTTCCCAGTGATCAACCTTAACATGATACCTTAAGGTTCTATGTGACTTGGCCTTGTCAAAATAGTTCACTTCAGCAAAGGGCGCTGAGTGCATAATTTCCATACTAGAAGCCAATTCTTTTCTCGTCTCTTCCAATAATGGAAATATATAGGAGGCAAGGTACTTCTCTGCCGAACCGAATGTTGTTGGAATATTTTCCACCTAAAAATTTATATCAGAATCTAACCGTTACCAAATTATTGCTTTAATCCGTTTTATGTAGTACTAAGAGTTTATGAATAGGATGAAATACCAGTAAAGCAAACACCAAGAAAACAGATCAAGAAACCACAAAGATTTTTAGCAACTCTTTTTACATGCAGAATGTTTAATTACAGTAAATCTACTCATCACTTAAAACAAAATTTCTGCTCCCAAGTGTTTAAGATCAGTTCTAACAAACATATCCTAGTTTCTTAATTTATTATACTTCCACATTTAGAAACTATATGTAAAAATATAATAATTTTGGTTTATAAATAATTTCTATCGAAGTGATGCACCTTTTGTTTTAATCCGAAACAATTGATGTACTATTTTCTAGTGTGTGCATATTCATCAGCAGCCAGGTACTATGATCAATACTACACCACACTTGAACATAGTTGATAATAATACTTTAAAAATCAGTCAATTATCTTTAAAGAAATCTCATACATGCTTCTGGAAAAGAATATATAATACAAGAATAATTCATAATTATATCTCTAAATCGGGGAGCCATGTACCCTTCTGGACCCCCTAGATCCATCACTGCATACATCTCAACCTCCGCAATCCCTATATGCAAGTGGGATACAAAACCATTTTGTATTTGCTTTGGTTTATACTTAAATCAGTACAGATACTTCCAAATAAAAAAAAATGTAGTGATTAAGACAAGGGCACGTATATGACAAAAAGAAAAAAAAAAATAAACAAACCTGGTCTGAATATAGCTTGTCATTAAAAATGTCTTCAAGTGACCATGAGAACACCAAATCAGTTAAATTAGTGCTATCTGAGTCTTCCATCGTCATAAACCTTACTTCTCCACTAGCTTCTAACTTATAATCTGCAAAACTCGAAACTAACCAAAAATCAAGAAACCACCTTTTATACAATAAATGACAACATATGCATGCAAAAAGTAGCTAATAAGTACATGAGAAATAAACTTACAATGCTTTATAAACTGCAAATAAGGGATTCTAGGAATCAAATGCACAGCCCATTTTTGTGGTAATCTTAAAATCCTGTCTGGCTAAAGATGAAAGTGATGAAAAGGGTAGAATCAGAAAGCTTTAAGTAAATGAACTGAGGAGTGAGGGGTCTTTTCATTTTCCACAAACTTGACCCAAAGGTATTGCTTTTTTCCATGTAATTTCATATGTACCCAAATAAATAGTTCGATAAAACAAATTGAATGGAAAATGTTTAGTGTTATATAATTTTGTTCAGAAAAAAATTTGTGCAGTGTGTCCAATTTAAAATATAGTAACTTATTTAAATTAAATTTCAAAAGATTTTGTCTCCTAATATGTCCAATTTTAAAAAATGATTTATAAATATGTCCTGTTTTTTGTTATAATTATAAATATATCCCAAATCAGATATTTTTTCTAATTTGAAGTTAATCATTGTTAACTTTACTACTACACGTGTTTACCCCTAACTTTCATAATTTAATAATTTAATAATTTAATAATAATATATAACTCCAGATTAAACTAAAATTAGTAATTTCCATAAATCAAAAAATATATTAAATAACAAATAGTCGAACTTTATTTAATAGATAAAAGTTCAGAGAAATTATGATTTTAATGACTTGCACACGGTTTATAAACTATAGTTATTAATATAATTTTTTTTTACTTGTTGCATTAGCTGGACTACGAAGGTGCACTGTCAATTTTTTAGTTTTTAGTTTTTAGATATTCAGCTCTACGTAATAGCCGTAGTGTGACTTTTTAACTGTCTACCCAGTTGAATGTCTCATTAATCTTAACCTCATGTTTATCTTGTAAAAATGACTTTTGTGAGATTATTTTCTGAGATGATGTTGTATCTTAATTTTTTCTGCAAGAACAAAGATATTGCATGTGATCATACTTAAAATTTAAAATTCATGCACTCAGGGGTATTCGAGGAATATTTCTTAGATATAAATTTTTTAAATAATCTAATTATATATAATGATTATACATGAGTTAAAATTTAATCACATGATCTATATTAATAGTTTTTTAAATAAAATAGGATATATTTATTAAGTGCCCAGTGAGACGTATTACATAAATTCCCATTTCAAAAATAAGCAGGGAAATGGAAGTGGGACCGGTGGTGAAACGAGAAATGTTGTCTCGAAAAGCGAGTCGTCGTAGGAGACGAAGAGGGAACTAAAATGTAGGACCCACTACTCCTCCTGCTCGCATCCTCCCCGATTACTGCCTTTTTGCCCCTGGCAACATTTTCTACCAAACTACAAGTTTACGTTCTCTTTTGAAAATAAAATTTGTTTGTCATACTCTATTTGAAGTCGTGCTAAATAATAACAATTATAATCTTATATTCTGTTTTTTGTCTAAATTTTACAGCTAGATAATCGTTTATGCAAAGAGACCGATTTTATGGAGAAAATGAAGGCTTAAATATGGTCATCGGTTTTAGAGATTGATGAGTTTGAGATTGGGTGGAAAAAAGTCATAAAGCAGTTTAAATTGGAAGTTAATAAGTGGCTTTCAGATATGTATTGCATCATATCTTCTTGGATTCCAACATTTTTTAGAGATGGGCCTATTTTTGGTCTAATGAGAACAACTTCAAGATCAAAGAGTGATTATCTTTTTTGGGCAGTTCCACAGGCAAGGAGATACATTGTGTGAATTTTAGTTGCGTTTTCAAAGTGCAATGGAAAGGCAAAGGAACCAAACTGTAAGGCTCGATCATGAGTCAAAAACAAGTATTTCAGAGACTTTATCTAGATGGTTTATTGAAGATGATGCGGCAACTTTATTCACCCGTGCAATATTTTATAAAGTTGAAGAAGAAATAATTTGTTCTTGTTTGGACATGCAAATAAAGCGAATGAGTGAGGAAATTGAAGGGGTTACGCATATGTAAATCAGGGATGTTAAAGTTAAAGATAAACTATTCAAGGTGATATTTTTTAATGCATATTATTGATTATTTAAGTTAATGTATGTGATTGCTTATATAAATTTATAGTATTTTTTTAATTGGAAAATTAAAATTAGTTCTTAATATTTGGATCAGGAAACCAAGGCTAACTAATTTACTTGTAATAATTATTCCACTATTATATTATACGTGTACAAGCATATTACAGCTCCTTAGAAGTTTTATTACTGATTCCTTTAATTAATTTTTTTATTGCAGTTTTCAAATATTCTAGTATCTTAGTTAATTTATTTTTTATGTATTTTTGTGCAGGTGTCTGTTTATAGAGATCATGCTGTGTGTTCTTGCGAAAAATTTATAATGTGTGGAATAGTTTGTAGACATGCATTTTGTGGTTTGAAGCAAATTGGAGTCACAAAATATCCCTTGAGGCTTGCTCTTAATCGTTGGATGAAAGTTGATAATTCTGGGACTATATCTAATTCTGTTTCAGTAGAAAATGATTATACCAAGATGGAACATGCGTCTTTGAAATTGACTCATATTTGGTATGATTTTCGTCAAGCTGTTAATAAGGATGAAATGGTTTTTGAAAAGCTCGATTATGTGCACCAGACTATAAGACAGTTGAATAGTTACTTGGATGATCAAGGCGGTTGTGATGTTGAATTTACTAAGAGAGATCACATGGCTGCTATAGTTGGAGAACAACCTACGGAAGAAATTACTGTTCTCATACCAAATGTCTGCAAGAACAAAGACAACTATTTTAAGAGACTAATTAGCTCAAGAGAGAACACTGTGATGAAAGCCAAAAAACGAAGTCGGACATGTACTCTATGTAAGACATATACTCATGATGGAAGGAGATGTCCTAAGAGGAAGAACAGAGTTGCAGAATAAATTGATTCAAATGTTTTTGAATGAATTTGTCCTTTTTATGAATTTTTTTTAAGGCTTTCAACTTTTAAATTTTTTACATGTATGGTACATTTTGGAATGTTACTTGATTACTAATTTCTTTTTGATGTTTTACAGATTTTGTAACACATATTAGTGATTACTTGGCTATAATTTCTGATTTATCCCTCATATAATATTAATTTCTTTATAAGAAGCACAATACTATGTATACTTGGCTATAATTTCTGATTTATCCCTCATATAATATTAATTTCTTTATAAGAAGCACAATACTATGTATACAAAAATATGAATATATTTGTGTTAGGTATGAATACAACACAGAGGGGGGGGGTGAATGTGTTTTGGCTTAAATGTTTGATTTTTGATCGACTTAGGCTTTAGCAGTTGGTTGTTACCAATGATTTAGTAGAATAGATGTTAAACATAAATAACTGTGCAAATATGTAAAACAAAGATCTTCAAAACTCACTTAATTTTATATTAAAAATCAAGCAGTATTTTGCTACAAAATCTCTAAGTTCTTGTTTTATAACTTAGCTTCTTTCTTGAGAGAGAATACATGATTTTCTATCTTGATTGTTACAACTGACTAGAGGACCAGTGTTAACTTTATAACTCAGTTAACTGCTGGTTTACACAAAGGATAATAAACATGCTATTAGCTTTTCTAAACTGTCACTTGTCATTTCTATTTATAGAAAAGAAAATCTTCCATTTCTGGCTTAACATATCTTTAGCATCCCGTGTTTACTTTAATCTTCCTCTGTCAGTTAATCTTTGCCATTGATCTTGCACATCTCTCAAGCTGCTTTTTGTAGACTTGTCAATCCAGCTATGTGAATTGTTTATTGATTTGCAACCTTGGATATTAAACTGTTCTGCAATTCTGTACTTAGAGAAATTTCTTCACTTCGAGATCTCCAATTAAGCTATAGAGAACTCGACATCTCGATAGGCATGTTGGCTTGTCGATATCTCTGAAACTTCATTATTGACTTGACTTATCGACAACTCTGAGTTCTCTAGTGAATTTTGGTTTATCGATAACTCAGAGTTCTCTAATGGACTTTGCCTTATCGATAACTCAGAGTTCTCTAATGAATGTATACTTGTCAATATCTCTGAGTTCTTGAATGGGCATCTGACTTATCGATATCTCCAATAGCATTTCCTGAGTTCTCGATAGACAATTCATGAGTTCTCGATAGGCAATTACTGAGTTCTCGATAGGCAATTCCTGAGTTCTCGATAGGCAATTCCTGAGTTCTCGAATGACTTCTCTATAACACTAATTATGTGACTTGTAGAGATCTTGACTTAGAATGTTTTTCACCAAACAGAATTATTCAACTCCAAGCTTCTTCATAATTCTTCTGAGGCAAGACCTTCTTGATCTTTTTCCAGATAGAATTCTTAGGCTTGACACTGTTTAGGGAAAAATGCTCCAGTCTGCTCCATTTACATTTTACAGACATTAAGTGTTACAAGTATAAATTTAAGATTAAGGTTACAGTACAACTAATCTTAGGGTTGTCAGAATGACTTAGTCTTGTTATGATACAGGCATGTCTTGCACAACCATCTCCTCCAATTTGTGAGAAGATTGCTTATCACAAATTCATGCCTGTTAACAAGACTAACCCCAAGTTAAAGAATAAGAATTAAACAATACAAAAGCTGATACAACACTTGTACATTGAACATTTGACAGCTTACAATAATTAAGTAAAGACTGAGCTTTCTGATCCTTTCTCAATTATGTTCTTAATCTGTACAAGTATTTCCAATTCTTCTAGGATGGGGGTGTCAGTTAGAGCCTCTATTAGTTTCAGCAAATCTGGCTTAGGATAACTAGCTAACATCCATATCATGTATCTTGACAAAGAGCCAGCTTTTACATTCAGAAATTTTCCATCCTTTGATATTCTGCTCTTGCCTGCTGCCTTCAACTCTTCTGATCTTCTAATATACTCATCAATGTCATGCTCATACTTTCTCCTCCTTTCAGCTAGCAAATCTCTATGCTTATCTCTCATTACCTCTCTGTTAACCACAAATATTGCCAATACTGTTCTCCATGCCTTAGTGGCTGAATCTTTACCATTCATCAAGCTTATCACCCTTTTCAGTTCAACAATTGACAGAGAATCCATTAGTCTATTTACAAGCTTTTCAAAGGACCCATCACTGTAGTAGATTCTAACTTCTTTGATGTTAACAACCCAAACTCTGACAATTCTTTCAGCTAGCTGTTGAAAGTAGTCTTCATCTGAATCCACAATATTTAGAGGTTGGAAATCATCTTGATCATATCTGTTCCAGATGGCCTTTTCACCAAATCCATGATCATTGAGAAATTCAGTTGTCAGTTGTCTTCTTCTTTGTCTTCTTTGTCTTCTGAATCTTCTCTTAACCTTGGCTTCTTTTGACCCTATTCCAACTATTTTGAAGTGTGTTTTATGGGGTGGCTTGAATGAAGGTACAGTTTTGAGTCTTTTCAGAGAAATATGGCTGTGAGCAATTTGAGTTTTCAGGAGAGAGTTTGCAGTGAGCTTATAGAAATATTTAGGCTTAGAGGTTTGAGGTTAAGCAGTTTTTGATGAGGTTGAATGTGAAGGTTTAGCAATTGGTATTTGGATATTTAGGGTTTGGAGGAGTTGTGAGGTATCATTCTTTTGTCTTTGTCTCCTTCCACCCCTCCTTTGAGTCTCAGATCCACTCTTCTTCTCCTTCTCTTTCTCACTATCACCTTTTCCACCAATTGCCTTGCTAGATTGACTTGAGTTTGAGCCAGAAGGATTTTGACCATCTTTCTTCTACTTATCATCACCCAAGTCATCTGTGCTGATTTGAGTTTTAGGCAAATTGGCTTCAGGATTATCAATGTATCTCCTCAAAATCTTGATCATAGCTTCATCTTCACTAGTCTTCAATTTCTTACTTTTCAGCTCAGACTCAAGCACCATTATCAGTCTTCTGTTGGCCATGACACAGTTTTTGGGTACTTGGAAATGTTTCAGTTGCTTGGTTGTAGAGCAGATATAGTGCACCCCTTTGCTTGGATGTAGATAAGCTTCTGGGAATGCAGCTTCTTGAGCCTTCTTTAACTCTGCTAGTAGCATTTTCTCTTCATTGTTGATTATCCTGACCTTGTTAATCAAAATATCCACCTCAGATGCTCTTCTGGAAATTAGATAATTGAAGTTGACTTGCATACATCTGTCTACACCAGAATCATTAAGATTGATCACTATCCTTTTCTCCAAAAACTGGTCCTTGACCGGGATCTGCAGCATCCTGATGAAATTGATAGTCTTTTCCAAGGTCTTTCTGTAAGTGAAGAAGTTATTGTTGAGAGAGTTCCTTAGTCCAGTGAGCAAATTGTCAAACTCTTGTGTCATTCCTGGACCTTGGGCAGCCATAAGGAGCCTCTCTTGTTCTAGACCTTGTACTTGACTTTTGAGTTTTGATTGTGATTGTGCTAGCCTTGCATCTATCTCCCCCTCAGTCTTGGTGACAGGCATGAGTAGGGGAGTAGGAATCTCAGGTCTTACAGCTTCGGGCAATGCTGGCAGTGGGATGTTGAGTTTTCCCATAATGGCTCCCAAAGCAATTATATTCTACATTTGTAAATGCTTATGGGACTCTACTAGGGCCTGAATATCATGTTGTTGACTCTCAACCAATATGGTTAGAGCTCTGACTGGTGAAGATAAACCTGGGTTGGAAGCTTGAAGTAAAGAAATTTGATCTTGAAGTTCTTGTATTTTGAGGAGTAGAGGTTTTGGCTGAGAAGGACCCAAAGTGTTCATCAACAGCTTTTCTGATACCCTCCATGAGAAGAAATGAAGGCTTATACCTTGCAGTATAAATTTGATTGAGCTTGACCCTGGTATCATTTGAATTTATGATATGAGCTTGAACTTGATCAAACAGGGCCTTGAAAGAACTCTTCATATTTGACACTTCCTTTTCAATGGAGGCCAGATCCATCCTTGACATTTGCTTAGTGAAAGACTGGAATTGATTCTTGATGTCCTTTTGAGAAGGCACAATGTCATCCATCTTTTCCTTGATCAGCTTCCTGATTTTATCTTCATGTCCAGTCAATTTTACTTCAAGGGCCTTTCCAAAGAGATGGAAAGCCTTGAGTTGAGCTTTGTGCACATCTATGATGGCATCATAGACTTCAGGAGGAGTGAGAGATTTAGCATTGCTTCCCAAGATAGTTATGTACTCCCTCCTGAATCTAGCCAGAACTTCATCTATTTCTGCCACATGGTCATCAAACAACCAGGCATCTACATTTCCATCTTCTTCAGCTTCATCTACTATCTTCTCCTTCTGTTGTTCAACCTCTTCATTGAAGCATAACAGTATAGCTTGATAGTCCTGGTTCCCCATATCTGAAGTGAGCAATTGCTGAGAGAGATTGGCCAAGCCTGATATTTGATCTACCAACATGTCATCAACTGTAGAAGGCTGAGCTTCTATATTTTGTAGCCATTGAGCCATGACATGTGGTTGGCTGGATTGAGATGTGGATGGTTGCTGAGAAATGTCCAGATTACCACCTGTGACTGAAGTCACAGTTTGACTCACAGATAAATCTGTGAATTTGACAGTTTGTTGTTCACCACATGTAGTGGGAACCTCAATTGGAATTGGAGAGGATTTGACTGGGTTACTGTCATGTACACCAGCCTCAAACCTTTGTGCACCTTGCAGAGCACTGTCACATAAATGTGATAAACTTGCCTCTCCCACAACAGGGTCATTGGCAATTGTACTCCTAGCTTCAACTGTCAAGGCAATTTCAGCTAGGGTTTTGAGGAGAGTTGTTCCTTCTAGAGGAACCTCCAATTGAATTGGAGAGGATTTAGATAGCTCTCCCTCAAGAGTGCTACCCTCAAACCTATTCATCTCTGAAGATGATTGTGCACATGAAGGTGCAAGAGTGACCATGGGGTCTTCAGTAAAAACTGATAAAACCCCCATATTTGTGATGATGTCATCAAGGTCTACCCCAGCTAGTAGCCTCTCACCATCTAGATGTTGGTTCTGGGTGGTGAGCACAGTTTCATGAACCATGTCACTTGAGTGTTGGTGCACTTGAGAATCAGATTCAAGTGCTCTATATGATGAAGAAATTTGAGAGATTAGAGAAGTTTGCTCAGTTGTGAATGTTGGCAGCTCCCCCTGAATGGATGAGGGAACTTCAAGTGATGTGCCCTCACTGTGTGTGCCATCCTTATTTCTTCTACCATACACTCTAGGTGCAGGTTGTGGTGACCCAGTGCAGGATGCATTGGGGTGAATGCTCTTTTCAATAGATACACCCTGTTGAGAGGATGCATCTAGTAACTGTTTACTCCCCATTTGTTCAACTGTGCCCTTTTGGGAGGACACAGAGGTGTTTTGAGTGGTCAACTCAGATAACTTACTCTTCTTTGGTTTCTTGACCAAGGGTGACTCTGGTTCAGTTTGAATTGTTTCACTCTCATTTACAACATCAAGAGTTGGTTCCTTTCTCTTCTTTTTACTCACTTCAGTCTTTTGAGAGACTAAAGTGGTTGGTTTGCTAACATCTAGTGGTTTACAAGAAGGGGCTGTAGCTTTGGAAGGTCCCTGTTGGTGTGTCTATGTTTGTACTTCCACAGGCTCAGGAACTATAGCTGAACTAGCAAATTTAGGAGCCCTCATGTCTGGCATAGGGTAAGGATAAGTCTTGAATCTTTCCAACATAAATGGAGTGATTCTAAGACTTACACTCACCTTATTCTTTGAAGTAAGTGAGCCAAATATTATTTTGGACACTTGCTTACAATTGCCAATTCTACTACTATCAATACCAGCTAACAAATGTATGTCATTTACTTTATGAGCTAAAGTAGACATAATGAACCTTGGCAAAAAGATTTCTTTACCTCTATTCTTCAAAGGCATAGTAAGCCTGGTAGCCAGCTCCTCCATAATTAGAGCCCCAACATTCAGATGCCTGTTGTGAGCTATTGAGAACACCAGCTTCTGCACCACACTTGAGATGTTGTCAAAGCCAATTTTTCTGCAAGTGAAAGCCCTCACTAAAGAATCAAACATAAAGGACCATTCCTTTCTAAGGTTTGTTCTGTTCAGGCTTGCCAAGTTGATTGAGCCACTGTAGTTGATGAAGTTCATGAATTCACTCAGCTCATCTGCAATTGGCATCTCTCCATAATTCTCAGTTGGCAACCCCAGGGCTGTATTCACATCAGCAGCTGAAAATTCAATTTCCTAGCCTCCAATTGTGCATGTGACCACCATAGAAGTGACATTCTCTAGAACAACTGTCCTAGTTATAGCTGATATCCAAAATTCATGAAGAACGTCCAAATACAGCACATGACTTGCAGTTAAAGCACCTGCAATATAAAATTGAGAAAGAAACTTCACAAACCCCTTGAAACTATCAGGGGCTTGGTTAGCATCAAGAAAAGCAATAAAGTTAGTTCCCTTCTCTGGAATGATAGCTCTAACAATGTTTTGTGCCATTTTAGTGTTTAGAAGTAGTGGGTAAGAAAAAGTTTTGAGAAAGGAGCAAAAATGAGAGAGAAATCGCCTTTTGTCTGAAAGCTATGTCACTTGAGATCTCGAGAAAGTGTAAGTACAGTGTATGTATCGAGAAGTCTGGGTATTTATAGAAAAAGTAAAATACTTATCAAGAATTCAAATAAACGCTTGATATTAAACTTATCGAGAAGTCAAAGATGACTTATCGAGAACTCTGATAAATGCCCAATTTGTCCGAAAATGGACTAAAAAGATTCTAATTTATTTGAATTAAACCAAATTGAAATCAAAATAAATTTTCCAAAAGTATTTGTCTAAAATAATTCATTAAATTAAATTATTTTAGTTCTGAGTTATTGATAAGTCTCAAAATATCCTTGTCGAGAACTCTGTGAATTAACACTATTAGAGAACTCTACATGGTCTTTTCGATAAGTCATAATAGAGCTTATCGAGAAGTCATTCTAGAAGTCTGTAAATAGACTTATCGAGGACTCACTCGAGAACTCTAAAATAACTTGTCGATAAGTCATTTTGACTTATCGAGAACTCAGTTCTCTATACCTTTGAGTTTTGTTATTCTGCCTTGTGTTAATTTTACACATTTAAGATGTAAATTAACAACTAAGCAGTTTACTTAGAATTTTGAAGTATTCTAAGTTAATTTTTAAATTTTTAAGAAAAATAAATATACAGAGATTCTGAAATATTTATAATTCATATTTCAGTTAATTTCCAATTAAATCAAACTAGGTTGATTTATTAGAAATTAATCTGCTGTAACATATTTAGCTGAGTTCTTGCCTTAGGATGAAGAATTGAGCATTCCAATTTCACTCACAAGTCTAGTGAAGGTTGCTTCATCCAAAGGTTTAGTAAAAATGTCAGCTAATTGTTTCTCTGTTGGAACAAAAATAAGCTCAATGGTACCATTTACAGCATGTTCCCTGATAAAATGGTACCTAACATCAATGTGCTTTGTTCTAGAATGATTAACTGGATTAGCTACTATAGATATGGCACTAGTATTGTCACACATAATAGGAATTTTGTGTAACACTAGACCATAGTCCATTAGTTGATTTCTAATCCAAAGCACCTGATCACAACAACTTCCAACAGCTATATATTCAGCTTCAGCTGTGGAAGTTGACACAGATTGTTGTATCTTACTATACCAGGATACAAGTCTTTGACCAAGAAATTGACAGCTTCCACTAGTACTTTTCCTATCAACTCTGCATCCAGCAAAATCTACATCTGTGTATCCAACAACTTCAAAACCAGTTCCCTTAGGATACCATAATCCCAAGTTTGGAGTTCCCTTTAAGTATCTGAAAATCCTTTTTACAACCATCAAATGTAATTCCTTTGGATTGGCTTGAAATCTGGCACATAGACAAGTAGCAAACATGATGTCTGGTCTACTAGCAGTTAAATAAAGCAATGATCCAATCATCCCTCTGTAGCTTGATATATCCACACTCTTGCCTTTCTTGTCTTCATCCAACTTGGTTGCAGTAGACATTGGTGTAGATGCAGGTGAGCTATCCACCATACCAAATTTCTTCAATAAGTTATTCACATATTTGGTTTGGCTGATGAAAATACCATCACTTCTTTGACTAACTTGAAGGCCAAGAAAGTAACTCAATTCTCCCATCATACTCATTTCATACTCACTCTACATTAACCTAGAGAATCTTTGACAAAGCTTTTCATTTGTAGATCCAAAGATGATATCATCCACATAGATTTGAACTAGGATCATATCTTTACCATGCTTCTTGTAGAAGAGAGTCTTATCAATAGTACCTCTGGTAAAACCATGTTTGAGTAGAAATTCTGACAGTGTGTCATACCAGGCTCTAGGTGCCTGTTTCAATCCATATAGAGCCTTGAGTAATTTGTAAATAAAGTTAGGGAATTCTGGATCTTCAAAGCCAGGTGGCTGTTGCACATAAACTTCTTCTTATAGTTCACCATTAAGAAAAGCACTCTTGACATCCATTTGATACACCTTGAAGTTTGAGTGTGCAGCAAATACCATAAAAATTCTTATTGCTTCTAGTCTTACAATAGGAGCAAAAGTCTCATCATAGTCAATTCCCTCTTCTTGTGAGTAGCCTTTAGCAACTAGCCTTGCTTTGTTTCTAGTAACAATTCCATTTTCATCCATTTTGTTCCTGTACACCCACTTAGTTCCAATTATGCTTCTATTCTTTGGTGCAGGAACTAATTTCCAAACTTTGTTTCTCTCAAACTGATTCAGTTCCTCATGCATAGCACATATCCAATCAGGATCCAATAGGGCTTCTTCAGTTTTCTTGGGCTCTACTTGAGATAGAAAATATGCATGTAGGCATTCATTAGCAGTTGCACTTCTAGTTTTCACACCAGCTGAGGGATCACCAATAATAGCTTCTACTTTATGACTCCTATCCCACTTTCTAGTGTGTGTCTGTTGACTAGTGCCTTCATCATTTTCTTCAGTATTACCATGACTGCCATTTCCATTCTCCCCTTCTCCCCCTGAGTTTGTGTCATCAAATTCAGGTGTCTGAAGAGAGCTTTCATTCCCATGCTTTTGTTCAGAGGTCTCTTCATTTGTCACTTGTTGTGCCACAACTTCATCTTCCTCATCAGAATCACAATCAATGGTTAGATTTTCAAATGCAAGGGCTTCATCATCATTTATGTAAGAACCCTGATTTTTGTAATATTTTAAAACTTCAGTGAATAGTAACTGGAACTAATTATGTAATACGTATGGAGTTCATCACAAATATGAATGGTGGAATTTTGAAAATCCGAGATCATATTCTTGTTTATCGAGGAAAATAAGTGAATGTAAAAGCCGTCGGAATTCGAAGATTCACGATTATACTACGAGTTTTCGTCTCCGTAAGGAATGGCGTAGAACCGGGAATACTACGTGGAATAAATATTATATTAAGGTGTCTTTATGATCAAGAGAAAGGAATAGGATTGGTTAAAGGATAATAAGCGATAAAAGAATTCACTAAGAAACGAAATATTATGAGAGTAAACTATAAGAATGGAACGAGAATCGCGTGTACGATAAATAATCGAATGAGAAATTAATTCCATGCAAGTTGGCCATGCAAAACCAAGCTAACTAGTAGTTAGGAGATGTAACTAGGGAATTAGAAGCTAACTAGACTAGTTAGTGGAATAGTAAGTGAATAGTAAGTGAATAGTTAGTGAATAGTAATTGGGAGACAAGAAGGTACAAGGCCATACCTCCCCATTTCTACTCATCTAAAATTGTCAACTAAGCCATTTCTTTTGCTGATTATTATGCCCATATATACACACTATCAAACCCATCTTATACACTCCCACACTTCAACAAAAATCAAGCCAAACCCCCCCCCCCATCCCCCTCATTCTCTCGGCTGTTTATGCAGAAAAGGAGGGAGAGCCCTCTCCCTCACTACACTTCTCCATCCTTCCCTCTATTAAAAATTCTACAAAAATTCACAAAGCTTCCTTACATCCTAGTAAAGGTATTTCTATGATTTCATGGCCAAATTCTTAAAGGTTTGTGAGAAAAAAATTCTTGAAGTTCAAGAACTTTATGGACTATTTTGACTAACATGGTTTCTTGGTTTTGTTTCTTAAGGATCTAGCCCTTCTTAGTGTTTTTCAAGCAAACCAAGCCCTAATAATCTTATTACTAACCCTCCTAGTGCTCAAGAAGGTATAACTTCCAACTCTTTAAAGTTTTAAGGGTGGGTTTAAGAGTTATTTATGATGTAATGTCATGATCCAAGAGTTTGTATATGTGTAAGGTTGTTTTGCTCATATTCTTGCTAAGTACTTGAGTTTTTGAGTTGTGATGCTTGTATGTGATGCTAGATAAAGTATATAAGGTGTATTTGGGTGGATCTTGAGAAGTAAGAAGTGTTGTGTTGGTCATAAGTAGTGATTGTGTCAAGAACAAGTAGTAGGAATGGAATGTGGAGCCTATTGCACTTGATCTGCCTTCTGCAGTGTATTCGGCCATGTAAATGTTTGAAACTTGTGAGTCACTTCCCATGAATGGGTAGATCTTGATTTTTAGTTCCTGTACATGTGTGGATCGTCGCGAGAAGATTTACGGTTTAGGAGTTATGACCGTTTTAGTGTAGAGCGTTCATACGAAAAGCCAATTACACATAGGCCACTTGCATGATGATTTTGAAAGGTTAAAAATAATTTCGGAATCTTGGAAAAATCATGATAAGTAAATAATGCAGCAAGGAAGACTGTCCAAAAAGAATTTTAAGGAAATATTAATTTTTCGATTTTATAAAAATGTTTTAGTGAAGCGAATCGATAATCGCGTACTAACTAAGATCGTTGGTTATTGATTTTAGATCGCCAACAAAAGCCCCGAGACCATACCACTCCTAGCACTCGAGGCAAGTTTACGAAACCCTAACACAAATTATCCATGCTATATATACTGTTGTGATATTGATGCCATGATTTACAGTTTGAAAATATATGATTGTCTGTGATATCAATACATTCCAATTATGCGATTGTTTACAAAAACAAACTTCGTTTTATACGAGTATGAGAAATTGAAACGTAATTGTAATATAATACAAGATAGTGGGAGTCGGAGATATTTTTAAATCGATTTAATCTCGGAACAAGCCGGACGCGGAAGATTTCGATTTCAATAAACAAAGTACTTTCACGTAACATACATATTAAGCAAACGATTGAGATTTGATTTATAACTAAAAGATATAATCGAATATTCACTCAAGGGATATCCTACTGGATTATTTATTTATAAGTAATACCTAAAGAGTTACTAAAATATCCGTAAAATACTTAAAGAGATATTGAAAAGTTTTTAAATCAATTCACTCTATCTAAAACGTATGTAACGATTCGAAGGATAATTATAAGATATCAAATCATGTCTAAAGTATTTAATTAATATTTTTATCAATTCATTGAACCTTATTGAGAAACATTTTATACTTAAGGTTTTATCAATTCATTGAACTCTTCTTAAAAATATTATGAGACCATAAATATTTAATATTCCGTGCTTCTAAAAATCATTTAAAAATAGACATAGTTCCCAAGGATATTTTCTAAATTATTCAAAATTTTTGAAAGAGATCAATCATCTGAAACTTATCAAAACCTTAGGGAACTTAGTATAGAAGCATAAGGGTTTTGCTTCCTCGCTCAATGAAAAACAAGTGAACAATATATGTAAAACTCTACTACGGTTAAGGGTTTGAAAATGATTTTAAATTCAAAACTCCGACAACTCCCAAGGATCAATTGTATTAAAAGTGATAAATAAATCGTCTTATTTAAAGGTCAACTAAGAAGGATCTATTCCTTCGACAAAGGATTTTATGTAAATGATATAATTATTTTGGGACTGGAATGTGGCCAGCCCGGCACGGAGAGGTATCGGGCAGTGACCAAGCACGGAGTGGCGCACTATACAGTTATATGGTCTCTGTGACCATTGACTATCGGACTTGCACGGAAATGGGCAACCATCGTGTAATGTCTTGATAAGCCCAAAGGCGGCTAGGTTTGTATTCCTTCTACTAGTAGAGAAAATTTTATATTCGGCTGATCACCGGTACATGGTTTATTTCAGTATAGTCCCTTTCCTCCACTTTGGAAAAATTGTTGTGAAACCTACAGCAGAAGGCTGATAAGGCTGAGTTTTAAATAAGGCTGTTGATGAATATATATCACATCCATTCGAGAATCTTGGTTCAAGCATCATATTGAGATTTTGAGATGAAATGAGTACGAGTATAAACGGATTAAACTGATACATTTAAAGTTGAGTTTTTCATAAAAATTGACAAGCATATAAACTTTTAGAAACCTTGGATATACAATGCTTAATGGTTGTTTTTCCCTAAATGATCATATTTAAATAATGGATAACTATATCTTGCTGAGCATTAGTGCTCACTCTTGCTTTTATAAATATTATATCACAACAGATTACCAGCATGGCCCGAACTAGGACGACTGCCCGCAAGTGGGTAGGGGACGCACGTGAGTACCGTAGACTGTTCGTCCGCCAGCCACCTCAGGTAGACGAGTAGAGATGGTTTCCTTTTGAGTACTTGAACCAAGTCTATTTGTGACCCGAGCCAGTCTCATGTAGAGCTGTTCTCGGCGTTCACTCTTTTGAGATAATTTCTTTTGGTCTATAATAACTTAAATACTTTAACGTTAATTTAGTAATGTTTCTGAGCATATAACCTGTGTGTGTGTGAATTTGGTTAAAAGGTCAAGAAATGATGTGAAAAGAGGATTAATTATTTATTAGACAATATTAAGTGATCGTAACAAGCCGAATTCCCGACCCTGAATTTGGGGGTGTTACAGAAATGGTATCAGAAGCCTAGGTTATAAGTCTCGGAAATATTAGGGTGAATCAACTGAATCAATGAACTAGAACTCACATAGAGTACGTAGTCGGGCTACGAGGGTAGCACTGACATTAAGACCCTTAGGGGTGATTTAAGTATCCAAGGATTGTAATGCGTGTGTTAAATGACTTGTAGGTACCCGATGTGTTAGACCCTGAGGCTGTAGAGGCGTACGAGAGAGAGCATGATGAGGCCCTTTTAGCTGAGACCGAGGTAGCTGACCCTGCCCCCACTATGGGCTTAGAGGTATTCGAGTACCCGGAGACTGACCCTGAGGAGCACCCGGAGGAGGACCCCACTGAGCCAGACACTGAGATAGCCCCTCCTGAGGATATTTCATACGACAGCACGGAGGTTCCATATCCAGAGATGATGAGGGTGGATGTGCATCAGAGGTCGATAGAGCGTTTGTTAGATCGGATCTCAGCAGCCCAAGCTCGAGTCGCTGAGCTCGAGAACGAGACATGAGTAGCAGATTTGATGGATAGGATGATAGCTCTGCAGGCCAGAGTCACTGCACTAACTGAGGAGTTAGAGGCGGAGTTAGGGGCAGCCACCCCAGTGAGGACATCCACCCCGCCCCCTGTACCAGTTAGTCCCACACGGACTGAGACCGATGACGGCATAAACCCTATTCTTGACGGTGTGGCAGCGACTCCTGCAGATTCCCCACTTCCACCACCCATGCCAGTCATCTCCTAGCAGTTCACGATTGGGTGGTAGGTCGCTATGCTACTGATCTGACAGCGGCCGAGGCCCGTATTGCCGAGCTGAGGGACCATCTTTCCATCGAGCGGCGCATGAGGATAGAGTCCCGAGGCAGGCAAGGATACCCCAGCGCCCGACACGTGCGCAGGACCATTCGCCGCATAGAGCAGATGACCATCGGTAGGATTCACCGCTTATCCCCACAGTGTGACTTGGTGAGTAGGCGCGAGGTTATCAGGGTTGTGGTCCACGCTATAAGGCGGATTCGTGATGTTACTCGTGGCTAGAGGACACTATTAGTAGTTGGTTGTTATTCCTCAGCGGTGGTACTTAGTTGTTTTGTGATAGTTGTTTTGGTTGTTATCTTTGATAGTGCCACCAGCTAAGGATTATTGTATTAAGGCAGATTGTACTTTTATTATTCAGTATGTTGTACCCAGGCCTGGCATATGACCAAATTATGTATAATTATCGTGTTGATTAGTTGCGATTTCTAGATTATGGTTTAATCTTCTTTCATACCTGCATAATTATATAATGTCATAACGAATCAGGAAGTATGAGGATTGGCAAATGAAAACAACCTAAATAAGTTTATGTAACAGGAAAATGCCGCCAAGGAGAATAGTAACAAGAACTCGCCCGGCTGCATCTGGCGGCCAGGGCAGTAATAATGAACAAGGACATCGAGCACAGACCCCACCATTAAGAATTAACGAATAACGAAATGAGTATGACGATGAGGACTATGAAGAGTCAGAGGCTGAAGATACTCAGGGGATGGAAGTGCCAGTGAACCCTATGGAGCAGTTTGTAGAATTTCTGAGACAAAACCTGCAACCGCAACGACCACCCCAGCAACCCATGGCTAATGCATTTAAATCTTTCAAGTCGGTCAAGCCCCCAGAGTTTCACGGTGTTGCTGACCCAGTTCAGGCCAGGGCTTGGCTGAAAGAGGTAGAAAAGACCTTGAGCGAATTGGCACTGAGGAAGCCCACAAGACTAATTTCGCCACTTATCTCTTAAAGGGCGAGGCTAACTATTGGTGGGAAGCCAAGAAAAATATGGAGCCCCAAGGGATTGTTACTTGGGAAAGATTCACTGAGTTATTTTTAAAGAAGTATGTCCCGAAGTTTATGGAGGTTCAGATGCAACGAAAGTTCCTAGAGCTGAAACAAGAAAATATGAGCGTAGCGGAATATGAAGCTAAGTTCACAGAATTATCGAGATTTGTGCCACAGCTGGTGGGCACCGAAGAGCAAAAGGCTGAGAGATTTCAAAAGGGATTGAAGCAGTGGATTTAGAACAAGCTGGCAATTCTGGATATAACTGACTATGCCACCCTAGTGCAGAAGGCCACAATAGCTAAAGCAGGGAGTGAAATGAGCCAGAAAATGAAGCAAACAAAGAAACGAAAGTTTGATGGTCAAAGCAGGAGTGTGGGAGGGGAGAGCTTCCCTAGTAAGTTTGTCAGGGGGACGGTCTCCCAACCCAACCGCAGTACAGGATTCGGGGGATCAGGGAGCGTGAGTGTGGCCCAGAGCGGGAACCAGACGGGAATGTCTTATCATAGCCAACCACGACCTCCTCTGCCAGAATGCAAGAGTTGTGGTAAGAGACATTCTAGGCAATGTATGCAGAAACTGGTGACATACTTTAAATGTGGTAAAGTGGGGCACTATGCCACAGCTTGTAACCAGGAAGTGGCTAAGTGTTTTCAATGCGGAAAGACAGGACACATGAGGAAGGACTGTCCTGCGGCAGCCCCAGCTAGCTCGAGGGGTAGTGTAGCTGCATCTAACAGAGTGTCGACTGCCAGGACCTTTAATATGACTGTGAAAGATGCCGTAAGGAACACCAATGTTATAGCAGGTACGTTCCTCCTAAACTCCAATCCGCCAATGTGCTATTTGATTCTGGAGCTACTAAGTCTTTCGTATCGAAGGAATTTGCTGAAAAATTAAAATTTAAAAGTAGAACCTTTGAAAGAATCTTTGTAAGTGGAAATAGCTAATCAAGAGATTATCCCTGTAAATCAAGTTTATGCTAACTGCAACCTAGAATTAGGTGGAGTGAGATACCCAGTAGATTTAATTCCCTTTCAATTGGGAGAGTTTGATGTGATATTAGGAATGGATTGGCTATCTAGAAACCATGCCCAGATTGATTGCGAGGGGAAGAAAGTAAAATTGAAAACACCTAGTGGTAAGAGTATAATAATTAAGGGGCAACGGCAAACCAAGAAATTTCTAACTATGGTGCAGATCAAGAGACTTTTAAGGCAAGGATGTGAGGCCTACTTGGCTCACGTAATGGATACCAAATGAGAAAATCCTGAGATCCACACCATACATGTAGTTAATGAGTTTGAGGATGTATTTCCCAAGGATCTTCCCGGACTACCCCCGGATCGGGAGATAGAATTTTCCATTGATTTAGCTCCCGGAACGACACCAGTATCAAAGGCCCCGTATCGTTTGGCCCCCATCGAAATGAAAGAATTGGCTGATCAACTACAAGATCTATTGGATAAAAGAATGATTAGACCGAGCGTATCCCCGTGGGGTGCACCCGTATTATTTGTAAAGAAGAAGGACGACAACATGAGACTGTGCATCGATTATCGAGAGCTAAACAAGCTGACCATTAAGAACAAGTACCCATTGCCAAGAATAGATGACCTATTTGACCAACTAAAGGATGCAATGTGTTTTTCCAAGATTGACCTTAGGACAGGTTATCATCAACTTAAGATCAAACCGGAAGATATACCTAAGACTGCATTTCGCACTAGGTACGGATATTATGAGTTTCTAGTTATGTCATTTGGTTTGACTAACGCACCTGCGGCATTCATGGATCTGATGAACAGAGTCTTTAAGAAGTATTTGGACGAGTGCGTGATAGTCTTTATCGATGATATTCTAATTTACTCTAGATCGGAGGAGGAACATGCAGAACACCTCAGAATAGTATTGGAAATCTTACGGAAAGAAAAATTGTACGCCAAATTCTCAAAGTGTGAATTTTGGTTGAAAGAAGTTCAGTTTTTGGGTCATGTGATTAGTAAGGAAGGAATTCTCGTAGACCCTGCAAAGATAGAAGTTGTCGCTAATTGGGAACAACCAACCACGCCCACTGAGGTAAGAAGCTTTATTGGACTGGTCGGGTATTACAGAAGGTTTGTAAAGGATTTCACTAGGATAGCAGGCCCGTTGACTAGACTTACTCGGAAAACAGAAAAGTTTGTTTGGACAGAGAAATATGAGGAGAGTTTCCAAGAATCGAAGAAAAGGTTGGTATCGGCCCCAGTGCTGGCCCTACTAGATGATAAAGGGAACTTTGTGATTTATAGTGATGCGTCCCATAAGGGTTTAGGATGTGTGCTGATACAGCACGGTAAGGTGATTGCCTATGCATCCAGGAAATTAAAGGAATATGAAGTGAGGTACCCCACCCATGACTTAGAATTAGCCGCCATAGTGTTTGCCCTTAAGATGTGGAGACATTACCTATACGGAGAAAAGTGTGAGATTTATACTGACCACAAGAGTCTTAAATATATCTTCACCCAGAAGTCGCTAAACATGAGGCATAGAAGGTGGTTAGAATTGATTAAGGACTACGACTCTGAAATTCTTTATCATCCGGGGAAGGCTAATGTGGTGGCCGATGCCCTTAGTCGTAAGGAAAGATTGAAAAAGATCACCACGTCAGAGGATTTGATCAGAGAATTTGAAAAGTTAGAGATTGAGGTCAAGGTCGCTGAGCCAGGGACCGAAGGCTTGTACGAGATGGTTATGTAACCGGAGCTACTGGAAAAGATTAGGCGATGCCAAAAAATAGTGTTGAGGGAGAACAAGGAACTGGTAAGCGGAGAGGAGGCCAAGTGTGACCCAGACGAGAAGGGAATTAGGAGGCATGCCTACAGGATATGGGTCCCTAACATCCAAGAACTAAAGGATGAAATTTTACGTGAAGGACACAGCTCTAGATATACGGACCACCCAGGAAGCACCAAAATATACCAAGATTTGAAAGAGTACTACTGGTGGCCTAACATGAAGAAGGATGTAGCGAAGTGGGTCAGTAAGTGTGTGACCTGTCAGAGAGTAAAGGCAGAACACCAGCGACCAAGCGGACTCTTGCAACCCTTAGAAATTCCGATGTGGAAATGGGAGCAGATAGCTATGGATTTTGTGGTAGGATTACCCCGAACTAAGACTAACCGTGATGCAATATGGGTAATTGCAGACCGACTAACCAAGTCAGCGCACTTTCTTCCAATCAAGGAAACCTACATAGTGGATAGATTAGCGGAGCTATATATTAAGGAAATTGTGGTAAGACATGGAGTGCCAGTAGCTATCGTATCTGACCGAGATCCCCGATTCAACTCCAGATTTTGGAGGAGCTTTCAGGAATGCCTAGGAACCAAACTAAACATGAGCACCGCTTACCATCCACAAATAGATGGACAAAGTGAGCGAACCATTCAGACATTGGAGGACATGCTGAGAATATGTGTAATTGATTTTAAGGGTTCTTGGGATGAACACCTGTCTTTGATAGAGTTTGCCTACAACAACAGTTATCATGCGAGTATCGAAATGCCCCCATACGAGGCGTTGTATGGCCGAAGGTGCCGTTCACCCTTGTACTGGGATGAAGTTGGTGAGAGAAAGTTACTAGGTCTAGACTTGGTGCAAAGGACAAGAGACATAGTTCTATTAGTCAGAGGACGCCTAGAAGCAGCCCAAGACCGACAACGTAAATACGCCGATCTGGCACGGAAGGACAGAGAGTATGAAGTGGGTGACCAGGTATTTCTGAAAGTGTCACCATGGAAAGGATTGATGAGATTTGGGAAGAAGGGGAAGTTGAGCCCCCGTTATATTGGACCTTTCGAGATTCTAAGACGGATAGCTTCCGTGGCATACGAGTTAGCTTTACCTCCAAATCTTCAGCAGGTTCATAATGCTTTTCATGTATCAATGTTGAGGAAGTATAATGCGGATGCCAAGCATATAGTGGAGCATGAGCAAGTAGACCTTCAACCAGATCTGTCCTATGTTGAGCAGCCAGTCAAAATCATTGACCGAAAAGAGCAAGTACTCCGGAACAAGAGTGTCAATCTAGTCAGATTCTTATAACTTCAGTGAATAGTAACTGGAACTTATTATGTAATACGTATGGAGTTCATCACAAATATGAATAGTGGAATATTGGAAATCCGAGATCATATTCTTGTTTATCGAGGAAAATAAGTGAATGTAAAAGCCGTCGGAATTCGAAGATTCACGATTATACTACGTGTTTTCGTATCCGTAAGGAATGGCGTAGAATCGGGAATACTACGTGGAATAAACATTATATTAAGGTGTCTTTATGATCAAGAGAAAGGAATAGGATTGATTAAAGGATAATAAGCGATAAAAGAATTCACTACGAAACGAAATGTTATGAGAGTAAACTATAGGAATGAAACGACAATCGCGTGTACGATAAATAATCGAATGAGAAATTAATTCCATGCAAGTTGGCCATGCAAAACCAAGCTAACTAGTAGTTAGGAGATGTAACTAGGGAATTAGAAGCTAACTAGAATAGTTAGTGGAATAGTAAGTGAATAGTAAGTGAATAGTTAGTGAATAGTAATTGGGAGACAAGAAGGTACAAGGCCATACCTCCCCATTTCTACTCATATAAAATTGTCAACTAAGCCATTTATTTTGCTGATTATTATGCCCATATATACACACTATCAAACCCATCTTATACACTTCCACACTTCAACAAAAATTAAGCCAAACCCCCCATCCCCTCATTCTCTCGGCTGTTTATGCAGAAAAGGAGGGAGAGCCCTCTTCCTCACTTCACTTCTCCATCCTTCCCTCTATTAAAACTTCTACAAAAATTCACAAATCTTCCTTACATCCTATTAAAGGTATTTCTATGATTTCATGGCCAAATTTTTAATGGTTTTTGAGAAACATATTCTTGAAGTTCCAGAACTTTATGGACTGTTTTGACTAACATGGTTTCTTGGTTTTGTTTCTTAAGGATCTAGCCCTTTTAAGTGTTTTTCAAGCAAACCAAGCCCTAATCATCTTAGTAATAACCCTCCTAGTGCTCAAGAAGGTATAACTTCCAACTCTTTAAAGTTTTAAGGGTGGGTTTAAGAGTTATTTATGATGTAGTGTCAAGATCCAAGAGTTTGTGTATGTTTAAGGTTGTTTTGCTCATATTATTGCTAAGTACTTGAGTTTTTGAGTTGTGATGCTTGTATGTGATGATAGATAAAGTATATAAGGTGTATTTGGGTGGATCTTGAGGAGTAAGAAGTGTTGTGTTGGTCATAAGTAGTGATTGTGTCAAGAACAAGTAGTAGGAATGGAATGTGGAGCCTATTGCACTTGGTCTGCCTTCTGCAGTCTATTAGGGCATGTAAATATTTGAACAAGTTTGTAGTTTCTATACATGTGTGGATCGTCGCGAGGAGATTTACAGTTTAGGAGTTATGACCGTTTTAGTGTAGAGCGTTCATACGAAAAGCCAATTACACATAGGCCACTTGCATGATGATTTTGAAAGGTTAAAAATAATTTTGGAATCTTGGAAAAATCATGATAAGTAAATAATACAGCAAGGAAGACTTTCCAAAATTTTTTTTAAGGAAATATCAATTTTTCGATTTAATAAAAATGTTTTAGTGAAGCGAATCGATAATCGCGTACTAACTAAGATCGTTGGTTATTGATTTTAGATCGCCAACAAAATCCCCGAGACCATACCACTCCTAGCACTCGAGGCAAGTTTACGAAACCCTAACACAAATTATCCATGCTATATATACTGTTGTGATATTGATGCCGTGATTTACAGTTTGAAAATATATGTTTGTCTGTGATATCAATACATTCCAATTATGCGATTGTTTACGAAAACAAACTTCATTTTATACGAGTATTAGAAATTGAAACGTAATTGTAATATAATACAAGATAGTGGGAGTCAGACATATTTTTAAATCGATTTAATCCCGGAACGAGCCGGACACGGAAGATTTCAATAAACAAAGTACTTTCGCGTAACATACATATTAAGCGAACGATTGAGATTTGATTTATAACTAAAAGAGATAATCGAATATTCACTCAAGGGATATCCTACTGGATTATTTATTTATAAGTAATACCTAAAGAGTTACTAAAGTATTCATAAAATACTTAAAGAGATATTGAAAAGTTTTTAAATCAATTCAGTCTATCTAAAATGTATGTAACCATTCGAAGGATAATTATAAGATGTCAAATCCTGTCTTAACTAGTTAATTAAGATTTTTATCAATTCATTGAACCTTATTGAGAAACATTTTGTACTTAAGGTTTTATCAATTCATTGAACCCTTCTTAAAAATATTATGAGACTGTATATATTTAATATTCCGTACTTCTAAAAAACATTTAAAAATAGACATAGTTCCCAAGGATACTTTTTAAATTATTCAAAATTTTCAGAAGAGATCAATCATCTGAAAGTTATCAAAACCTTAGGGAACTTAGTCTAGAAGCATAAGGGTTTTGCTTCCTCGCTCAATGAAAAACAAGTGAACAATATATGTAAAACTCTACTACGGTTAAGGGTTTGAAAATGATTTTAAATTCAAAACTCCGACAACTCCCAAGGATCAATTGTATTAAAAGTGATGAATAAATCATCTTATTTAAAGGTCAACTAAAAAGGATCTATTCCTTCGACAAAGGATTTTATGTAAATGATATAATTGTTTTGGGACTGGAATATGGCATGCCCGGCACGGAGAGGTATCGGGTAGTGACCAAGAACGGAGTGGCGCAATATACAGTTATATGGTCTCTGTGACCATTGACTTTTGGACTTGCACGGAAATGGGCAACCATCGTGTAATGTCTTGATAAGCCCAAAGACGGCTAGGTTTGTATTCCTTCTACTAGTAGAGAAAATTTCGTATTCGGCTGATCACCGGTACGTGGTTTATTTCAGTATAGTCCCTTTCCTCCACTTTTTATAAATTGTTGTGAAACCTACAGCAGAAGGCCGATAAGGCTGAGTTTTAAATAGGGTTGTTGATGAATATATATCACATCCATTCGAGAATCTTGGTTCAAGAATCATATTGAGATTTTGAGATGAAATGAGTACGAGTATAAACAGATTAAACTGATACATTTAAAGTTGAGTTTTTCATAAAAATTGACAAGCATATAAACTTTTAGAAACCTTGGATATATAATGCTTAATGGTTGTTTTTCCCTAAATGATCATATTTAAATAATGGATAACTATATCTTGCTGAGCATTAGTGTTCACTCTTGCTTTTATAAATATCATATCACAACAGATTACCAGCATGGCCCGAACCAGGATGACTGCCCGCAAGCGGGTTGGGGAGGCACGTGTGTACCGTAGACTATTCGTCCGCCAGCCACCTCAGGTAGACGAGTAGATATAGTTTCCTTTTGAGTACTTGAACCAAGACTATTTGTGACCCGAGCCAGTCTCATGTAGAGGTGTTCTCGGCGTTCACTCTTTTGAGATAATTTCTTTTGTTCTGTAATAACTTAAATACTTTAACGTTAATTTAGTAATGTTTCTGAGCATATAACCTGTGTGTGTGTGAGTTTGGTTAAAAGGTCAAGTAATGATGTGAAAAGAGAATTAATTATTTATTAGACAATATTAAGTGATCGTAACAACCCGAATTCTCGACCTTGAATTTGGGGGTGTTACAATTTACATCAAGGCATTCCAAGCCTGGACACTTGTCATCATCAAAAGTCACATATGTGCTTTCCATAATTTTCTTTTGATCAATCATATAAACTTTGTAGGCTATTTTTTCCAATGAATATCCCAGAAAAATTGCTTCAAAAACTTTAAAGTCAAATTTTCCCACATATTCAGAGTTGTCTTTTAGAATATAACACTTGCTTCCAAACACATGTAGATGCTTCACTGTAGGCTTCCTGTTAGACATGATTGAGTAAGGTGATTTGCCATGAGTTTTGTTTATGAGATATCTGTTTTAAGTGTAGCATGCAGTATTAACAGCCTCTTCCCAAAAACTAGTTGGCAACTGAGCATCTTGTAGCAAAGTTCTAGCAGCTTCAACCAATGTTCTATTTGTCCTCTCAACTACTCCATTCTGTTGAGGTGTTCTAGATGCTGAAAATTCTTGAACAATGCCTTTGCTTTTGCAGAATTCACTTAATGTTGAGTTTCTGAATTCTGTTCCATTATCACTCCTCAATCTTTTCACACTAACTTCTCCTTCAGCTTGCTTCTCAATTTTCTTGATGTGCTCAATTATAATATTTGGAGTTTCATCTTTAGAATACATGAACTCAACCCAAGTGTATCTTGAAAAATCATCAACCATGACAAGGGCATATTTGTTCCTTAAAATGGACAAGACATTTACTAGCCCAAAACAGTTCCATGTGAATAAGTTGCAGAGGTGCACTTATAGAATTCACAGATTTTGACTTGTGACTTGATCTTTTCATCTTTCCTTTCTGACAAGCTTCACAGACTTCCAGTTGAGCAAATTCCAGACTGGGCATGTCTCTCACAAGCTCCTTCTTGACTAAGGTGTTGATTGCTTTGAAATTCAAGTGAGATAGCTTCATATGCCATAATTTGTTTTACTCTTCTGATGCCTTGGTGTAGAAACAACACACTCCATCCTTATTTGTTGAATCTAAGTCTGCAATAAACAAGCTTCCCTTTCTTACTCCTTTAAGAGCAATTTCACCAGTCTTTTTGCTAATAAAAGCACAATCTTCTTTGTTGAAAACAACTTGAAAACCTCTGTCTGCAAATTGACTAACACTTAGAAGATTTACTTCTAATCCAGCGACTAGTGCTACATCTTCAATGACAACATTTCCAGAAACAATCTTGCCATATCCCATTGTGAATCATTTGTTGTTGTCTCCAAAGGTCACCAAGGGGCCAGCCATCTCCTCAAATTGTGATAGCAGGGCCTTATCACCTGTCATATGCCTGGAACATCCACTATCAATGATCTATATGACCTTCTTTCCTTTGCCCTGCACACAATGAGGATTAATTGTGTTTAGCTACCCAAGCTGTGTTGGGCACTTTCTTCTTGTTAACTGATTTTGCAGAAGTAGAATGTGATTTTTGAGATAAAATGGAATTCATAGACTGTTGAGCATTCTCCCTTTCAGATACAGAACCAATTTTTGATTCTATGAGATCAATTCTCAATTTGTGGCAACTCTTCATCACTTTCATGTTGCAGGGAATGCAGTCAAACTTGTCACAGAATGAATAGGGATCATTAGCCTTAGCTTCATTGTACTTGCAGTCTCCTTCAGGTGTATTGCTAACAGTCTTTTTACAAAGATGAGTTAGGTGATTCATTGATCCACAGTTCTCGCACCTCTTTCTGGGAGCATCTGCAACATAAGCAAAATTATTGCTTTTGTTTATCCCAATCTTTCCATTTCTATTCTTCTTTTTCTTTTTGACCTGTTCAGCTTTAATCTCCTTCACAGGCTCCTTAGTTTCTTGATTGGCCTTTGGTATTTCAACAAGGATGGAATACTGAGTTGTCTCATCATTTTTCTTTTCCTTGTCCTCATCAGCTATCTCCTGTTTGATGATCAACTCTTCTTCATTGAAGTTCACTTCACATGCCTTGAACAAAGGTGATTCAACTTTCTTCAAAATAATTGGAACATCCTCAGTTTCAGTTGATTTTCCTTTGTCACTGACAGACTTCTTTTTGTTGTTCAAACCCTCATAATCAAGACCAATGGCAATGTTTGCACATGGCTTGTTCTTTTCATGATATTGACCAATCAAATCAGAAGCATTTTTAAAGGATTTCAGCTTCACTTCATTCTTCTCCAGCCTTTCTCACATTACTGCTTCAATTTCACTTGCACACTTTAATTTGTTCTTTAAGTATGCATTTTCTTGCCTAGCAGCATCAAACTCAACCAACAACAATTCAGTCTCTTATTTTTCACTCTCAAGTTTTTCATTGATCTTTTTTAATCTGCTAACTTCTTCATTTGCAGCAACCATGCTTGTATGAATGTGGAACATTTCTGTGCTCATCTTTTCAACAGTTTCCTTATATTGACTCACATTTAAATCAATTGTGGTAAGAGTTGGTACCTGTGATTTAGATGATGAAGAGTCTCTTTGCTCCAAGGCCATGAGTGCATAGTTTCCAACTTCTTCATCTTCATCATTATCTGAATCATCCCAGCTCTTGCCCTCAGCAATATAAGCTTTCCCTTGTTGCTTCTTTAGAAGAGCATCATACTTTGCTTCCAATTCAAGATAGGCTTTGTCTTTTCTTGCCTTTTTGGGTTTCCTACATTCTGTAGCAAAATGGCCCAACTCATCACAGTTAAAGCACCTTATGTTTGATCTATCAACAGATCCAGTTTTGTAGCCAGTTTTTCTATTAGGAGTGTACTTCCCTTTTCCTGTCCAGCTGCTATTTTTGTTGAAGGACTGTCCTTTGCTCTTGAAAAATCTTGGTTTCTTCACTCTAATGTTAGAGAATTTTCTAGCCAAGTAAGCCATTGATTTGTCTAGCTCATCAAGCTCATCAAGAGTGTAGAACTCATCTTCTTCATCCAATTCCAGTATGACTTGCTCTTTAGTGTCATTGACTCTTTTCTCACTTGTAGAAATTTTTGGAGTTTGAGATCTTTGCTCATCATTAGAGGTCTGGCCATCTTTCACAATCAGTGCACTTGAGCCGTCCAGTACATATCCTTGACCAGATCTTAATGATTTCTTTTGAATTATTTCAAGTTCATAAGTTTTCAGAACCCCATAGAGCACTTCCAGTGTGATTCTACTCAAATCCCTTCCTTCTCTGATTGCAGAGATCTTTTGTTCCAAATGATCAGGGAGAGTAAGCAAGAACTTCAGATTCACTTCTTCAACATCATAAAATTTATCATGAAGCTACAAGTTATTTATCAGCTTATTAAACCTTTCAAACACATCAGTAATACCCTCCTTTGGTTTAGCCATAAAACCCTCATACTGAGAAATCAATATCCTTCTTTGATTTGACCTAACCTCCTCAGTTCCTTCACAAAGTATTTCAATCTTTTCCCAGATCTGTTTAGCAGTATCACAGTTGAAAATGTTATTATACATTACATTGTCAAGTGACTCAATTAGTATCAGTTGCAAAGCACTGTCTAGGGAAACTTTCTCTTTTTCAGGTTCAGTATACTCAGAGGGATCCTTGGGAGCATAATGAGCTGGAATAACCATATCTCCATCTGTGGTTTCCTCAACTCTAACTACAGGAGTGAAGGGCCCATTCTTGAGGATACCAATGTAAAGGTGATTGGCCATTCTTATAAACAACAACATTATCTTTTTCCATAAAGTGTAGTTGGCCTTATCAAAGGGAGGAATCTTGATACTACTGATTTTCTGTGTATTCATTTTTCCAAGATCTAATCTGTTTACTTTCAGATTTTGCTCTGATACCACTTGTTAGGTATGAATACAACACAGAGGGGGGGGGGGTTAATGTGTTTTGGCTTAAATGTTTGATTTTTGATCGACTTAGGCTTTAACAGTTGGTTGTTATCAATAATTTAGTAGAATAGATGTTAAACATAAATAACTGTGCAAATATGTAAAACAAAGATCTTCAAAACTCACTTAATTTTATATTAAAAATCAAGCAGTGTTTTGCTACAAAATCTCTAAGTTCTTGTTTTAGAACTTAGCTTCTTTCTTGAGAGAGAATACAGGATTTTCTATCTTGATTGTTACAACTGACTAGAGGACCATTGTTAACTTTATAACTCAGTTAACTGCTGGTTTACACAGAGGATAATAAACATGCTATTAGCTTTTCTAAACTGTCACATGTCATTTCTATTTATAGAAAAGCAAATCTTCCATTTCTGGCTTAGCATATCTTTAGCATCCCGTGTTTACTTTAATCTTCCTCTGTCAGTTAATCTTTGCCATTGATCTTGCACATCTCTCAAGCTGCTTTTTGTAGACTTGTCAATCCAGCTATGTGAATTGTTTGTTGATTTGCAACCTTGGATATTAAACTATTCTGTAATTCTGTACTTGGAGAAATTTCTTCACTTCGAGATCTCCAATTAAGCTGTAGAGAACTCGACATCTCGATAGGCATGTTGGCTTGTCGATATCTCTGAAACTTCATTGTTGACTTGACTTATCGACAACTCTGAGTTCTCTAGTGAATTTTGGTTTATCGATAACTCAGAGTTCTCTAATGGATTTTGGATTATCGATAACTCAGAGTTCTCTAATGAATGTATACTTGTCGATATCTCTGAGTTCTCGAATGGGTATCTGACTTATCGATATCTCCAATAGCATTTCCTAAGTTCTCGATAGACAATTCCTGAGTTCTCGATAGGTAATTCCTGAGTTCTCGATAGGCAATTCCTGAGTTCTCGAATGACTTCTCTATAACACTAATTATGTGACTTGTAGAGATCTTGACTTAGAATGTTTTTCACCAAACAGAATTATTCAACTCCAAGCTTCTTCATAATTTTTCTGAGGCATGACCTTCTTGATCTTCTTCCAGATAGAATTCTTAGGCTTGACATTTTAGGGAAAAATGCTCCAGTCTGCTCCATTTACATTTTACAGACATTAAGTGTTACAAGTATAAATTACAGATTAAGGTTACAGTACAACTAATCTTAGGGTTGTCAGAATGACTTAGTCTTGTTATGATACAGGCATGTCTTGCACAATAATTTGTTCTTCTCAAATTTTATCTTTGTTAGAAGTTTAGTGTCTAGTCATTATAGTTAATACTCTATTTTTATTTTCTAATTAAGATTGTGTGATAAACTTGTATAGTGGTGAATTACCATTACTTTAAAAATAATTCTACAAAGAAGTACACAATGTCTCCATTAATTAGTAGCTATTAAAATGAAAAACAAAACATTAATTCATTTTCATATATAGAATGGATCTGCACATTCATTTGCATCAAATAAAATGTATATTACAATTGCAATTTCAATCCCAAATAAGAAGTGAATTAGGTAGTAACTTGTTTTGCAATATGACAGAGATTGCATAAGTTTTCAAATATGTCTAACAATTACTAGTCATCAAACTGAAATGTCAATTTGCTTCATCAAATTTTTGTGTGAGATTTGATGCAAATGTAACTGTCTTTTTGCTTGTACTAGCTTTGACAACTTTACTATTAGCAACCTTCTTAATTGTCTTTTCAGCATCAACTTTGAACAATCTCTCTGCCTCTTCTACTATTGCAGCCCTTTTTTCATTAATATGGGATGTCATTATAGTAGTGTTATATTTGGTTCGAAGCTTTATCATCTGTGTGTACTGAGCAAACTGAAATAAAAATAATATATATTAATTATAATTTTACTCTTAAGAATTCTATAAATCAGTGAGATATATAGAGCTTTATTAGTTACCCCTTCATGCTTCAAACTTGTTAAAATATACGAAGTCCAACAAGTCAAAATGACAAATAATTAACCCCAACGCCTAAAAATAAGAATTAAAAGGCAAAACAAGTCAAAGTTAGAACTACCTACAAGCTCAAACGAGTTAAAGTTGCAACTACCTAAATGGTCTGGACCGCGTAAACAATAAAAAACACAAAAAAATACCGAAAAAGCATAAATATAACAGTTTTGCAATTAAAATATAAATTCAAATTAACATTAACAAATTAATAAGTTTTTAATGATTAAATAATTCAACCCCGTTGTCAAATTTTAATGATTGACCAGTGACAATCATTTTTACTAAAAAATTAATTTAAATAGAATAGTTTAAGAATTAATATATAGTGTAAGAGTTTTATTACCAGGATCATAGGTATTTTCCCATAATATATCTTAACATCTTCATCCGTTTTTTATGTTGTCAATGAGACAATAAGTCGGGTTCTTCAAATTGTAGCATATCAAGTAGTAATATTCGTAGGCATATATTGGAAAGAACACCTGTAAAGATTTAAATTTCAAAAATCAGTAAATTTACCATGTACAAATCAGTAAAAATAAGGTAACTAATTACAAGATACATTTAGTTTATTTACCATGTCAATATCCTGAATCTTTCTTGTTGGGTATTTTTCAAGAATACTATCCATATTACTCAGGAAGATAGGATATGTGGCAGCCACTTTTTTGCTTACATCGAAGCTCCAATTTTGCAATACAAATAATGTCAATATTGTAAACAAAAAATGTTTAAAATATTTATCTAATTAATGCAGAAGTTAGTAAATTACCAAACCACCAATTGAACAGAACAGACGAAGTGGTGATTCACCCGACTTGTAGTTTTCACTATCATTTAGTATTGCAGACCATGTGTCAATTACTGAATAGTACACTGTTTCGTTATTCTTCAAGGTGCACAGATGTTCCCTTATACATTTTATCCCATTCCAAACAAAGAGCTCTTCTCTGTGACACAATATAATATTAATCTTTTTGCAATTAAATATTTGTATCATAACAAAAAGAAAATGAATAGATTACTTACAATCCATCTCTGTCTGCCATTGACCTGTATTTCCACATTGAAATATCTTTACTTGTAAATTTTTTATGGATATCAATAATTCTATTGATATATGGAGACTTGGCATATGGACCCAACTTTATAATTTTTGTGCTTTTCTCTCTAATATTTTGCTTTGGAGTGCCATGGTCTTCATTTTCCAGAATTTGCTCATGATCTTTGTTAATCTCCTGACATACCTGTTCTACAATATCTGTCTCCACCCCAAGTGAAAAGGATGGAATGAAATCAAAATCTCTCTTCTCCTTATCAGATAAATTAACATTTGGTGGCTTAATCCTTTGTTCCAAATACAAGAATTTGATGATGTCTAGTTGATGTATAGAAGCTCGATCCAAACCAACTTCAGCATTTGGATTACAGACCTCTTGTTTATCAGGCGTCACTGCTGCATTTTTTATTTTTCTTCAGTAAAATCTTTTGAAGCTCTGTTCGAATCAATTTCAGCATTTGGATTGCAGACCTCTTGGTTTACCTCAGTAAAATTTTCAGTTGACTCTTTTTCAGCACAATCAGTGTTCTTTGGATTGAAAATTTCACTGAATACTTCTTTGACAATCATAAGTTTTTCATTAGAAGGTTATATTTCAATAGCTCTGCTAAGATCTCTTTCAAATTGAGTTTTTAAATCAATAATATTTTCTGCCCTGTCACGCAAAAACTCAACACAATCCCGAGAATAAACATAGTATTAAAGACTAGATAATAATTCTTAATATGCGCATTATAAATCAGTAATATTTAGGTGTAATATTACCTTTTGTTCCATTTTAGTAATATCCTCTTTAAATTTATCATCTTCCAAAGTATCATTTTATGCATTTGTCCATGCATCCCATCCATCATAATTGTCATCATCTTGATACATCTCATCAGTGCCGATATTCTATTGAAAATCAATATTTTAGAGTAAGTATAATCGACAATATGCAGTGTATATATAATAAACTTGTTATTAGAAATTCAACACTTAATGGTGGTTTGGATTGGGCGGGCGGGTGGAATATATAAAATCACTTTCTTTTTGGTTTGGAAAAGTGTTTACTTCTTGATGTAGGGAAAAATAGCTTGCACTGATGTTGGTTAAATTGATAACCATTTTATTAAAAACCTTATTAAAAGCTTATGCATGGGAAATTATGTGTGCTTAGAGTAGTAGAAGACAGAGACCAAGACTTTGAGAATTGAAAATAATCATTAAAGCAAATTTGAATGAGTATGTGAGAGTAGTCTTAAGAACCCAATTAATTGAATATTGATTACTAGGCAATAACAATTATTTTCCTAAATAGTCATTCCAACTTAAGAGCAGTAATTGAATATTGATTATATTAAAAATAACATAATTTGTATACCTTATTCCGCATCCAGTCATTTTCAATTATTTCTTCCCTAGGAAACTGATGATTATCATCCCCATTATATTTATCCCAATTGCTCTGCAAAAAATATAATTACAATCATTAGGCAATTAGTTTAAAACTGTTATATCTGTGCAAGTTATGAAACTGAATAATGATTACGCGTGAACTATCTTACCTCCTTTGCTATTTCAGTTTCGATATTGTTCTTCTTTACATTAGGCCATGCACTTCATGAGCCATCATTATGATTTTGTTATTCAAGTTGTGCCCAATCTCCATCCTCATTGAATTCTTTATTGTGATATTCAAAAGCGCATAATTCATTCTTTTTCAGATTCTGTTTGATAGATAAAACAATACCAAGTGTAAATATAATTATAAAAACACTATATAAATTGAAATAAACAATTAAAAATATCCAGAATATATTCTTTTTTACCTTCTCCAGAGAAGGACTTTTTTGTGATTGCGAATCTTGAGAGCAGTAATCCTTTAGTGTAGGTAGAATTTTGCCCTTCCCAAACTCTCCAGTGTAAACCTCCATTGCTTGTCTTTTTTTAAGTTTTTCCTCTGTCCATCCCTTAAAAGAGGGAAATTTCCTTTCAACAAGCTTTACAGCCACATGCATCACCTGGTCAAAATAAAACAACTACAAAATCATAATGAATTAAATGTTCGAAACAAGTAATTACTGAATATGATAAAAATTAGCGATCTTACAGTAAGAAAAATTTGTCATCCTCTGAAGAATGTTGTTGTCGTGTTATTCCAACTGTCTTTTCCAGTTACCAGATACTGAATCAGGAAAGCAGCCCAGTTGTATGAAACACACCTATCTAAGTCATCAAACTTTACTAATTGTCTATCAACGTAAGAATGAGTAGGTGTTCCTATGAGAACGTTTGATAGAACAACTAAAAAATTAATTTTGAAAATCTCTGTCACCCTTTTTTCTTCCAGAATTTTCTCAACAACTCTAGCTGTTGTAATTTTTCATTTGGAAACTGACGTAGCCATTCTTCCATTCTTCTGAGAGTTTCTTCATTTATCACTTGTTCAACTGATTTACCTCCATTTGGTAATCCAAGCACATAAAACACATCCTCTTCATTTATGTCGATTCTTCCCTTCTCAATTCCTATCGACACACTTGTATGATCAAATGCTTTTACAATTTTCGATCCCGGTTTCGACAGTATCATCTCCAATTTAAAATATAGTAAAGCACCGAATCCAGACTTTTCCACCCATTTTTTCTGTTCATCAGATAGATGAAACACTACCTCGCTGAAAAGTCTGGGAGAATTTCTAATTATTCCTTTATTTTGATTGTCATCTTGCTATAAGAATTCAAAAAAAAAAAATTATTGTCAGCTAAAAAGCGATTTCTAGTCTCTCTACCATGAATTTGATTATCATACAATGTCCTTTTTATTGATTTTTTTATTAGTTAATGATTTGTGACAAATAAAATAATGGAAAATAATTGAATACCTGATCATCCATATTTGCTTTTCTTTTGTACATTTTTCTTCTTTTTTGGTTCTTCATCTTTTTTTGTTATGAATTTCTGAAAAACAGGAAAATATATAAAGTAATAGTCATTTACGGATTAGTACAACAATATTAACACCTACTAAGTATAACCTGTCTAACAGTATTAACAAGTTGATCTAACTAGCCATATAAGAACAAGAAAATACATATGTTTATAGTAAATGAAGTACTTAAACAGTTACTAAGTATTTGGCATTCAAAAATAACAAAATGTTCCAACATAATCAGTAATTACCAACAACCATATGTTATAAATTATTGTTGATATGTATTAAGCACGGATAATACACAGATAGATAACACACTTCTGTTTGCATTAACAAAAAGTTTTAGTTTGAAACATGTTCGTGAAAAATTATGGTAGATATATAGTTATGACATTCGATTGTCAAGAATCAGAATCCTCGAAAGTATATTTCGAAGTTGAGATAAAATTGATAATGTTGTGCAAGACATGCATGTACAATAACAAGACTAAGTCAAATTGACAACCCTAAGTAAGTTGTATTGTAATCTAAGTTTGCATTTTGTATTGTACCACTTAAGTCTGTATAAATGTTCAAGGGAAGACTGGATTCTTTTTCTGTAAACAGTATCAAGCCTAAGAATTCTATCTGGAAGAAGATCAAGAAGATCATGCCTCAGAAGAATTATAAAGAAGCTTGCAGTTGAATAAATCTGTTTTGAGAAAAATATTCTAAGTCAAGATCTCTACAAGTCACAGATTAAGTGTTATAGAGAAGTCATTCGAGAGCTCCAGAATGACTTATCGACAAGTCAGGAAAAGCTACTAGAGAACTCAGAGATATCGACAAGCCAAATTGAAGACATGAAGAATGGAGATATCAACAAGTCATTTCTTCACTAGAGAACTCCGAGTTATCGATAAGCCAATTTGTCACTAGAGAACTCAGAGTTATCGATAAGGCAATTTGTCACTAGAGAACTCAGAGTTATCGATAAGTCAACTTGTCATTAGAGAACTCAGAGTTATCGATAAGCCAAAGAATACATGAAGATGAGAGATCTTGACAAGCCAAATTCTCTTATAGAGAACTCAAAGACTTCGATAAATCAAAACAACTGTAGAGTGGTTAGAGATCTCGATAAGCTAATATACTTATCGAGATGTCAAGTTTTCTATATACCAAACTGGAGATCTAGAGGTAAAATTTCAAAGTACAAAGTGCAGACCAGTTAAATATCCAAGATTATCAATCAACAAACAATCTAATCAGTTGGATTGACAAGTCTACAAAAGCAGCTTGAACAGTACAGGATCAAAGGCCAAGATTAACTGAAAAAGTAAAGTCATAGGCGTGCAAGATTAGCAAAGATACACTAAGCCAGAAATAGAAAGATTTGATTATCCAAAAATAGGGTTTAGAACATGCTTATGCATGCTGTGTAATAACCAGTGTTTACTGTTCTATAAAGTAAACAATGGATGCTTTGTTAGTAGTAACAATTTAGATAAGAAAAATCCTGTATTCTCTCGAGGAAGAAGCTAAGCTCTTTATCAACAAAGAGCCTAGAAATTTTGTAGCAAAAAATTCTTAATTTTAATATAAAATTAAATGAGTTTTGAAAGAATTGACAAAGAAGAATGTATCTTCATCAGCAAGAAAACCAAAGTAGTTGCTCTAAAAGGAGCAAGGAAAGGAAGATTGTTTTTTGTAGACTTGGACTCAACAAATGAGGATGGAATTTGTTGCTTCTACACCAAGGCATCCATATAGCAAAATAAGTTATGGCATAAGAAACTCTCACATCTAAATTACAAGGCAATCAACACTCTGGTCAAGAAAGAGTTGCTGAGAGACATGCCAAAATTAGAGTTTGCTCAAATTGAAGTCTATGAAGCCTGTCAGAAAGGAAAAATGAAAACATCAAGTCACAAGTCAAAAACTGTGAATTCCATAAGTGCACCATTGCAACTTATTCACATGGACTTGTTTGGGCCAGTAAATGTCTTATCAATTTCAAGAAACAAATATGCACTTGTGATGGTGGATGATTACTCAAGATACACATGGGTAGAATTTATGCATTCTAAAGATGAAACTCCACACATCATAATTGAGCACATAAAGAAGATAGAGAAACAGGCTGAAGATCAAAACTGTGTAAAGAGACTGAGAAGTGATAAAGGAACATAATTCAGAAATGCAACATTGAGTGAATTCTGCAAAAATAAAGGCATTGTTCAAGAGTTCTCTGCTGCTAGAACACCTCAACAAAATGGGGTAGTGGAAAGATTGAACAAGAAATTAGTAGAAGCTACAAGGACAATGCTGCAAGATGTCAGTCTGCCAACTAGTTTTTGGGAAGAAGCTGTAAATACCTCATGCTACACTCAAAACAAATATCTCATTAACAAGGTACATGGAAAATCACCTTACTCAATCATGTCTAAGAGAAAGCCTACTGTAAAGCATCTTCATGTGTTTGGAAGCAAGTGTTACATTTTAAAAGACAACTCTGAATATGTGGGAAAATTTGACTCAAAGGTTTTTGAAGCAATTTTCCAGGGATATTCATTGGAAAGAACTGCCTACAAGGTCTATGTAATTGATCAAAAGAAAATCATGGAGAGCACAAATATGACTTTTGATGATGACAAGTGTCCAGGCTTGGAATGCCTTAATGATAATGAAGCTGAAGCCCTTGCATTTGAAAATCTCAACATTAACAGTGATTCCGATGAAGAGGATGAAGGCAATGCATAACAGATGATGAATGAAGAGACTATTGAACAGGAAAATCATGAAAATAGAAGCTCATCTCATACACCTGAATTTGATAGCACAAACTTAGGGGGAGAAAGAGAAGAAGGATCTATTAGTCATACCAATAATGAAGAAAATAATGAAAGCACTAGTCAACAAACTCACACCATAAAATGGGATAGGAGTAACAATCAAAATGCAATAATTGGTGATCCCAATGCTGGTATAAGGACTAGAAGTGCAACTGCTAATGAGTGCCTACATGCATGCTTTCTGTCTCAAGTAGAGCCTAAGAAAACTGAAGAAGCTCTAATGGATCCTGATTGGATATCTGTCATGCAAGAAGAGCTCAATCAGTTTGAAAGAAACAAAGTTTGGGAGTTAGTTCCTGCACCAAAGAACAGAAGTGTAATTGAAACAAAATGGGTGTTCAGGAAAAAGATGGATGAAAATGGTATAGTTACCAAAAACAAGGCAAGGTTGGTTACAAAAGGCTACTCACAAGAAGAAGGTACTGATTATGATAAAACTTTTGCTCCAGTTGCAAGACTTGAAGCAATAAGAATTTTTCTAGCATTTGTTGCACATTCAAACTTCAAAGTGTATCAAATGGATGTCAAGAGTGCCTTTCTAAATGGTGAGTTAGAAGAAGAAGTTTATGTGCAACAACCACCAGGCTTTGAAGATCCAAAATTTCCAGATTTTGTGTACAAGCTACTCAAGGCTCTATATGGACTAAAGTAGGCACCTAGAGCTTGGTATGACAAACTGATAAATTGTCTACTTAAACATGGTTTCACTAGAGGAACAATAGACAATGCACTCTTCTACAAGCTGCATGGTGGTGATATGATCCTAGTTCAGATTTATGTGGATGATATCATTTTTGGTTCTACTAATAAGAAGCTCTGTCAAAGATTCTCTAAGCTTATGCATAGTGAATATGAAATGAGTATGATGGGGGAATTAAGTTACTTTTTGGACTTCAAGTCAGTCAAAGAAGTGATGAAATCTTCATCAGCCCGACTAAGTATGTTAAAGATTTATTGAAAAAGTTTGGCATGGTTGATTGTTCACATGCATCTACACCTATGTCTACAGCAACAAAGTTGGATGAAGATAAAAAGGGTAAGAGTGTAGATATTTTAAGCTATAGAGGAATGATTGGATCATTGCTTTATTTGACTGCAAGTAGACCAGACATCATGTTTGTAACATGTATGTGTGCAAGATTTCAAGCTAATTCAAAAGAATAACATTTGATGGCTGTGAAGAGGATTTTCAGATACCTAAAGGGGACTCCAAACTTGGGATTATGGTATCCTAAGGGAACTAGTTTTGAAGCTGTTGGATACACAGATGCAGATTTTGCTAGATGCAGGGTTGACAGAAAGAGTACTAGTGGAAGCTGTCAGTTTCTTGGACAAAGACTTGTATCCTGATATAGCAAGAAATAACAACATGTGTCAACTTCCACAGCTGAAGCTGAATATATAGCTGCTTTAAATTGCTGTGCTCAAGTGCTTTGGATTAGAAATCAGCTAATGAATTATGGCCTAGTGTTACACAAAATTCCAATTATGTGTGACAATACTAGTGCTATATCTATTGTTGTTAATCCAGTTAATCACTCTAGGACAAAGCACACTGATGTAAGGTACCATTTTATTAGAGAACATGCTGCAAATGGTACCATTGAGCTCATTTTTGTTCCAATAGAAAAACAATTAGCTGACATTTGTACTAAACCTTTGGATGAAGCAACTTTCACTAGACTTGTAGGTAAAATTGGAATGCTTAACTCTTCATCCCAATGCAAGAACTCAGCGAATGTTTTGCAGCAGATTAATTTCTATTAAATCAAAAGTAATTTGATTTTATTAGAAATTAATTGGAATATGAATTATAAATATTTCAGAAATCTCTGCATATTTATTTTTCAAAATTCAGTTTGGAATTTTTCAAATTCTAAGTAAACTGTCTGGATGTTGATTTACATTTTTAATATGTAAAATTAACACAACGCAGAATCAACGTGACCAAAAGTATATTGAGAACTGAGTTCTCGATAAGTCTAATTGACTTATCGACAAGTCATTTTAAGACTTCTCGAGTGAGTTCTTGATGAGTCAATTTACTGACTTCTCGAGTGACTTCTCGATAAGCTCTATTATGACTAATCGATAAGTTATTGTAGAGTTTTCTATAAGTGTTAACTTACAGAGTTCTCTACAAGTAAAATTTTAGAATTATGAATAACTCATAACTGAAATAATTTAATCCAATAAATTATTTTAGTAAAATACTTTTGACAAAATTATTCTGATTTTATTTTGATTGATTAAAATAAAAATTGGAAACAATTCAGTCCAATTTGGACAAACTGGGTATTTATTTGACATCTCGATAAGTTAATTTTTAGTTCTCTAAAAGAGTAAATTAAAATGACTTCTCGATATGTAATTCACCTTCAAAATGACTTCTCGATAAGTATACTCTAAACGTCTATTTTTGACTTCTCGATAAGTCATCTGCTTTTACTATAAATACCCAGACATCTCGATACACATATACTTACGCCTTCGAGAACTCTAAGTGACCTAGCTTTTTCAATTCCAAACCAATTTCTCTCTCGTTTCAAACCCTTTCTCACTATTTTTTCTTACCCATTCAATCTTACTCAATAATAATGGCCTTCAACAATGTTAGAGCTGTAATCCCAGAGAAAGGAACCAACTATATTGCTTTCACTGATGCTAACCAAGCCCTTGACAGTTTCAAGGGGTTTGTGAATTTTTTTTCTGAATCATATCTTGCAGGTGCTCTAACAGCTAAACCAGTCTTATACTTGGATGTTCTGCATGAATTCTGGACAACAGCAGTGGTGAGATCTGTTATGCTTGACAACTCCGTGTCCTTGGTGGTGACATGCTCAATTGGAGGCCAACATATAGAGTTCAATGAGCAAGATGTGAATGCATCTTTGGGTCTTCCAACTGCAAATCTAGTGGAAGTGCCAACCCAGGATGAACTAACTGAGTTTATGGACTTCATCAACTATGGTGGAAGAATCAACTTATCAAGTTTGAACAGAATAAACCTAAGGAAGGAGTGGTCCTTTGTGTTTGATTCTATAGTAAGGGCCTTCACATGCAGGAAGACAGGATATGACAACATTTCAAGTGTGGTGCAGAAGCTGGTGTTCTCAACAACCCACAACAAACGCTTGAATGTTGGTCTATTGATCCTGGAAGAACTTGCAACCAGGCTGACCATGCCCCAATCTGCTAGAGGTAAGGAAATTTTCTTTCCTAGATTTATTATGTCTACTTTAAATCATAAAGTAACAGACATACATTTGTTGAATGGTATAGACAACAGTAAAATAGGCAATTATAAGCAAGTGTCCAAAATTATATTTGGTTCACTTACTACAAAGAATAAGGTAAATGTGATTTGAAAATCACTCCATTCATGATGGAGAGGTTTAAGACTTACCCTTACCCTATGTCTGATATGAGATCAAATGTGCAATCTAGTACGGCTATGGTCCCTGAACATGTAGAAGTTCAAATACAGGAAAACCAACAGGGGCCTTCCCAAGCTGAAACCACTTCTTCAAAACAAACAGCAGCTAGGAAACCAACCACTTCATCCTCTTAAAAGGATGAAGTGAGTAAAAAGAAGAGAAAGGAGATAACCCTAACAGTAATGAATGAGAGAGGTGAGGAATAAATACAACCCGAGTCACCCTTGGTCAGAAAAATAAAGAGGGCTAAGAAAACTGAGTTAACCACTCAAACCACCTCTGTATCCTCCCAAAAGGATGCAGTTGTACAAATGGGGCCAAAACAGATTCTAGAGGCATCCTTTCAACAAGGTGTTTCTATTGAGAAGTGCATTCTCCCCAATGCACCTTGTAAAGAGTCTGCACAGCCAACACTTGAACAAATCCAAGTGTATGGTAGGAGAAATAAGGATGATACACACAAGGAGAGCACATTCCTTGAAGCTCCCTTATCCATTCAGGGGGAGCTACCAACACTCAGTCCTAAACTTCAAACTCTTATATCTAACATTTTTTCTTCCTATACTGAAGCACTTGAATCAAATCCTCAAGTGTTGCCCCAATCAAGTGACTTGGTTCAAAAAACCTTGCTCACCACCCAGAAATCACAATTAGTTGGTAAGAGTCTATATGATGGGGTAGACCTTGATGACACCAACACAAATATGGGGGATTCATAAGTTTTTACTAAAGACCCCATGTAGATCACAAATGCACCTTCATGTACAAATCACTCTTCACAGACTGTTAGGTTTGAGGGTAGTACTCCTGAGGGGGAGCTATCTAAATCCTCTCCAATTCAATTGGAGGTTCCTGTTCCAGGAACAACTCCCCTCAAAACCCTGGCTGAAATTGCTTTGACAATTGAAGTTGGGAGTACAATTGTCAATGATCCTGTCATAGAGGAGGCAAGAATAGCACATTCAAGTGACAATGTGGTGCAAGACACACAAGGGTTTGAGACTGTTATAAATGATAGTAGCATAGTCAAATCCCCTCCAATTCAAATGGAGGTTCCCACAACTGGTGAGGAATAACACACTGTCATAAACACAGAGAAATATGTGAGTCAGACTGTGACTTCTGTCACAGGTGGTTCTGATTTCTACCTGTCTGTATCAAACTGGCCGTGGAAGCAACTTTTGGCTCTTCAACATCTACTTCCACATCTCTACATGTCTCTACATCAACAAATCTACGATTTCAAGCTTTCCAAGATCAAGTCTCAACTCTGCAAACCTCCAATGACCAACTCACAACTCAAGTGCATGCTCTCACTACACTGGTGCAGAGTCAACAAGTAGACATTCAAGCCCTGGTGGACTCCCACAAGCACTTATAAATGCAAAATTTTGTTGCTTTGGGAGCCATCATGGGTAAGATCAATATCCCACTGCCTGCACTTCCTGAGTCTGTGAGACCAGAATTACCAACTCCCCTAATCATGCCTGTCACCAAGACTAAGGGGGAGATAGAAGCTAGGATTTAAAAATACCAGGATGCTGGTAAGTCAAAGGAGACTAGACATCAACCACAGGCTCTGCTAAGGCTTAACTCTCAAAAGATATTGGACAAGACAGACTCCAAAAAATTGTAGAAGGACCCTGTCAAGATCAGGAATTTAATGAACTTCTGTCAGTTTTAAGGATGTCTCTTCACAACAACTATGCCATATACAAGAAAGCCTTGGCCAACAACATAAACTTCATAAGAGTGGTAGTTGTGGAGATTAATCATTTTCTGGAAAAGAGAATCATAGCTAATATTAATGACTGTGGTCTGGACAGATGTCTCTAGGTGTTTCTCACCAATATTCAGAAAATGAGAGCATCTGAGCTGGATGTGATGATTGACAAAGTGCATAGAGTAATTCCAGAGGACACTCAACTGCTAAAGGAACTCAAAAATGCTCAGATAACTGCTTTTCCTGAAGCCTATCTTCATCCAAGCAGGAGGGTTACTTATATATGTCCACAAACCAGAAAATGCAGTCACTTCACAGTTCCTAAGAATTGTGCAAGAAATAATCGGAGACTAATTATGACCCTTGAAACTGATGTAAAGTCCAAAATTCACAAGAAGCCTGAAAATGAGGAAATGATCAGAATCTTGGGGAGATATCTTCAAAATGTAAACACCATGTTGCCTATAACAGACTATAATCTAAAAGATGATAAGGATGATGATGAATAGAAGCATGATGAACATAAACCTTCTGGCTCAAATCCAAGTCAATCATCAAGAGCAACTGGCAGCAAGGATAAGAAGCAAAAAGAGAAGAAGGATGATGAAAAGAAGAAAAGGGAGGAGAGAAGAAGGAAGAAAAAGCAAAATGGCTCAGAACCACAACAAACCCTAAAAATCCAAATAAATCAAGCTCAACCTTCAAAGCAAACCAACTCATACACTGAACCACCTCCTACCTCAAAGCCTACATTCCTATACAAACAAACTGCTAACACCTTTCTGAAAATACCAATCACCACAAACCAAACATTTCTCAAGAAAATGATAAACCTACCTTCTGTCAAGCCATCACTCAAAGTTAACTACAAGTCTGTTGGGAGGAAATCTAAGAAAGCTAAGCATACTGAAAAAGTGCAAGTTACTGAAAGGGCCATCTGGAACTGTTACAAGCAAAGTGATTTTCTACCTCTAAACTGATGCATCTCATATGAAGACTACTTTCAACAACTAGCTGAGGAAATAGTCAGAGTTTGGGTTGTAACATTAAGGGAAGTAAGAATCTACTATGAAGATGGGTCATTTACATTTCTTGGCATTACCTTAATGGACACCTTTTCACCCACATAAATCAAGAGAGTGATAAGTTTACTAAAGGATAAGGATACTGCTACAAGAGCATGGAGATCTGTTTTAGCTGAATGGTTGATTGCAAGGGAGGAAAGAAGAGTAAAGAATAAAGCTGAATATGAGAAGAAGAAGAGGAAGTATGATGAGGAGATTGAAATGTATATTAAAAGATCAGAAGAACTCAAGGCAAAAAGGATGAGCAGAATTTCCAAGGATGGAAGATTTCCTAAATGTAAAAGCTGGCACATTCTCAAAGTTTAGGATTGAGTTGTTAGATGGCTATCCAAAGCAAGACAGACTCGAACTTGTGGAAGCTCTAACAGGGACACCAATCATAGAGGAACTTGAAATTCTTGTATATCTAAAGGACCTCATTAGAGAAGAATCAAAAGTCCCAGTCTTTATCTGATGTATGTAACTTTTTAAACTCAAGAAATCACCTAATGTTTAAATGATGTATCTGTGTCAATTTTTTATGTATTAGTCTAATTTTCCATTGAAGCTTGGGGTTAGTCTTGTTAACAGGCATGAATTTGTGATAAGCAGTCTCACAAATTGGGGGAGATTGTTGTGCAAGACATGCATGTACAATAACAAGACTAAGTCAAATTGACAACCCTAAGTAAGTTGTATTGTAATCTAAGTTTGTATTTTGTATTGTACCACTTAAGTCTGTAAAAATGTTCAAGGGCAGACTGGAGTCTTTTTCTGTAAACGGTATCAAGCCTAAGAATTCTATCTGGAAGAAGATCAAGAAGATCATGCCTCGGAAGAATTATGAAGAAGCTTGGAGTAGAATAAATCTGTTTTATGAAAAATATATTAAGTCAATATCTCTACAAGTCACAGATTAAGTGTTAAAGAGAAGTCATTCGAGAACTTCAGAATGACTTATCGACAAGTCAGGAAAAGCTACTAGAGAACTCAGAGATATCGACAAGCCAATTTGAAGACATGAAGAATGGAGATATCGACAAGTCATTTCTTCACTAGAGAACTCTGAGTTATCGATAAGCCAATTTGTCACTAGAGAATTCAGAGTTATCGATAAGGCAATTTGTCACTAGAGAACTCAGAGTTATCGATAAGTCAACTTGTCATTAGAGAACTCAGAGTTATCGATAAGCCAAAGTGAAGACATGAAGATGAGAGATCTCGACAAGCCAAATTCTCTTATAGAGAACTCAAAGACTTTGATAAGTCAAAATAACTATAAAGTGATTAGATATCTCGATAAGCCAATATACTTATCGAGATGTCAAGTTCTCTATATACCAAACTGGAGATCTCGAGGTAAAATTTCAAAGTACAAAGTGTAGATCAGTTCAATATCCAAGATTATCAATCAACAAACAATCTAATCAGTTGGATTGACAAGTCTACAAAAGCAGCTTGAAGAGAACAGGATCAAAGGCCAAGATTAACTGATAAAGTAAAGTCACAGGCGTGCAAGATTAGCAAAGATACACTAAGCCAAAAACAGAAAGATTTGATTATCCAAAAATAGGGTTTAGTACATGTTAATGCATGCTGTGTAATAACCAGTGTTTACTATTCTATAAAGTAAACACTGGATGTTTTGTTAGTAGTAACAATTTAGATAAGAAAAATCATGTATTCTCTCAAGGAAGAAGCTAAGCTTTTTATCAACAAAAAGCCTATAAATTTTGTAGCAAAACATTCTTAATTTTAATATAAAATTAAGTGAGTTTTGAAAGATTTGTGTTCACTATTTTACTTGTCTAAATTTAGTACTAACACAATAAACTACAAGATTTTAATTTACTTTGTTCATCACCATAAACACTTCAAGAAAAGCAGAAAAACACAAAAAGACATTCACCCCCCTCTGTGTGATTCATTATCTAACAGATAACATTGACACAAAATAGGACAACATAAATGTAAATTCAAAACAAATGTCTAGAAGGCATTTGTTTTATGAATTCTCTTCATCTCTTATATTTTAGTTGAGCGACAAACATTAGTCTAGCCAAAAATTCTTTTTCTTCAAATTCAGACTATCTTGAATTTTGTACAGCCATGACAAGTAATAGTAGCTACTTGACTACAACTGATCCAGGAGGGTTAATAATTCATGAAATGATGAAATGATTATATCATTTGTGCGTAGTGTGATAGGAAGAGGCCTATCGGAAATAATTCATAGAAACCAAAATTACGATCACTAAAAATTTCCCAAATACATCAACCTTTTTTGACATAAATTAATTATATAAGCTAATGAAGTAACGATAATAGATAAATAGTGAAAAAAAAATTCATGCCATGCCTTCTTGTCAGTGATCTAGAAAACTGAAACTTAGATAACAATAAAAAAAGCAGCAATGTACACGAGGGTAACCAGTCAAAGAGCAACGATTCAACGAGGACTTGAAATATATATAATTAATCAATTTATTAGTAATTAGTAATTGTTGATTATTATACCTTTCGACATAACTTGTTTTTTTTATTTTCTCCAGAGCTCCTTCCTCATCAACTATTGTTGTTTCAATAATTTCTTTATCTCTACTATCATCAGCACATTTGTCTTGAGTTTTCTGTTAAAATTAAACAAGTAAAAACATAAGTTTATTTTTTATGATAATTTGTTTTTGTTAAAAAGTGCAGATAAATACCTTATGATTAGGACTTAGTTCAGGTCTTTTAGCTCTACTTTTTTTCCATTTAACAGGGGTCCTGGTAACATTTTCTTCCACAGAATCTTCCTTGTCTCTCATTGCATTGTTATGTTGATCCTCTACAAATATTAAATTAACAATTCAGTCCTGAATCAGTAATTACAAAAGGACTAAATTCTAGTTAGTAATTTAAAAATATATATACCTTCGGATAATTGTTGAATATTCATTATTTTTTCTTCAATACTTTCAGAGTCTGTATAGGCAACCAATTCAGTAGGTATTTTTTTGGAAACCGTGGACTTCTCCGTGGTTCCATTTTGTTCCCTGCATATATCAAATTTTAAACAAGAAAATTAATTTCAATAATATATTATACAATTAAAATATAGTAATGCAAGGATATTTAGTTCAAACCTAGATGCAACATACAATACAACATATTATTGAAGGGATTAATAATTTGCTACTAGTGTTTTGGTGAATCTGTGTAATTAGTAAGTCTATATTCATTGATTAAATATCAACAAATATACATAAAGAACTATGTAAATCCGTTAATAACTTGTATATTACTGATTTAGAACATTACCTAGCAAAAGAAATATTATTACAGAAAACAACATTACTAATCATAAATAAATATAGATAGCAAACGAACTTTCTCTCTCTCTCTCTCTCTCTCTCTCTCTCTCTCTCTCTCTCTCTCTTTCTCTTTCACAATATTTCACTATCAGTCTATCTCTCTTTCTCCATGTCTCTTTGTCTCTCTCTCACTCTTTCTATTTAACTATTTCTCTCTATCTCTCTCTCACTCTCTATTTCAATTTCACACTCACTCTTGTACAACAAGTTATTGTAATCAGTAAAATTATTAAACATATATCATCAAAATATCTCTTCCTCAATCCCTGTATCTCTCTCTCTCTCTCTCTCTCTCTCTCACACACACACACACACACTATTTCTATTTCACACTTTCTTTCTCTCTCTCCCCCCCTCTCTCTCTCTATATATATATTTATATAAATATATATATATATATATATTTCTCTCTCACACTCTCTACATCAACCTCACACTCATTCTCTATCCAACAAGTTATGGTAATCAGTAAAATTATTTAACATATATCATCAAAATAAACCTAATCATTAAACATATTTTGTGATTATAACTTCAAGGATGGATTAAATATATATATCAATATCAAGCGAATCAGTAAAATTAGATAACAATATTAAGAACATTAAAATTAAAAATATAAAAACCTAATTATGTATACCTACTCTAATCATTTACATATTATTGTATAATTAGTGATTTAATATTTTTATATTTCTTCTTCAACAACAGGATAAGAGTATTTATTACTTTTATCAACAAAAATAGTTATAAAACCTAAAATCACAAAAAAAACTGACATGCATCAATGAAATAAGTTTTTACTTAGCAAAAAAAGATATTACAACTACTAATCTATGATATAAACTAGTAATTGATAACCTTCAGATTTATTTCAGATTTATAACTTTAACTAATATATATTTACTGATTTATAATGAAACATACCTTCAGATCTATAATCTCAACGATATTCTTCAGTTTGAACAGTTTGGTACAATGCTGATCTCCAATCTCTCTAGTGTTCTTTAGAAATGAATGAATTTGAGTCTCTTTTTGTGATTTTTAGACTGTATATGCTGCTTGTATATTGGATAATAATTGAAAAAATAAATGTTTCCAACGGTTCTGTATCTATTGTATGTATATGTGAAACTAAATTTCAAATTAAAACAAAAGGCCGTTATTTTTAAGTTGGGTCGGACTATTCATTTGTATGGGCTGGGCTAAGGTTTTTAGTTTATATTTTAAATTAGTTTTTAGTAGAGTAAGAATCTATATATCTATACTATATTATTATAAGCGAAATATGGTTTCGTTTGGTCGGTTGGTTAACAACTTCCTAAAATATATACAAACACCTTCCAAAACAAAGTTTAAACAAATACAATTTTATTAAAGAGATTAAATCACGTATATAATATAACTATAAACAACTTAATTTCTAATTGCACTCAACTTCTTTCTTACACCTTTTTTAGAGAACCAAACACTTCTAAAATTCATTTTAGTATTTGAAAGGATATCTTCGATATATTATTTATTTTTGAATTTGTACGATTAAACATAAAATTAAGAACACATAGATCCTCTCCATTAGGACATAAATTTAATTGATCCAAATCAAGGTCAAAAAGTCAAACTAGCAAAATCATTTCTTTCAAACATATAAAAGAGATATTCCATTCTTGCAAAATATCAAGATTATATCTTTATGGAATATATCTCTAAAGGAAATATGATCAAAGAAGAAATATCAAGATATGATATTTCTTAGATCTATACTGCAACAGGAATATAGCAACTAGCTCGAATAAGGAATATATCAGAAATATTCTTTAGAGGTCTCGTGCTATATCAAAAATATTTAACTTTTCGCTCCAAAATATATCCCTACATGTATCAAAAGGGTTTTTATTCAAAGATTATTAATATTCATGATTGGAATATTAATATCCAGTTCTGCAACTCAGTTTTGTATATTTACAGTATTTTTCTCCTGTTTCATAATATCAGCATTTCTCGGAGAAAATTATTCAAAAATACTCAAACACATTTCCTATCATCAAAATATATTTTATATATTAGAAAATATATTTTAAGTATTTATTCAAGTCAAAACTTTGGTCAAAAGATCCATCTCCTTCATTTCAAGACCAATGTATTTTTACTCGGAAAAAAAGACTAACAGAACATTTTTATTTTAGATAAAATACTTTCACATGCTAGTATGACTTGAAATTTGGTATTGATCATTTAAATGGTATTTTCTAAGTATGGTAAAAATTTCGTAACATTCAGAGAATTTTTGTCCGGGCACAAAATTCGAGGCAGTTGGTCCCCCAGTTGACCACGTTTGACCTAGCTACCATGGACCAAGGTTGACCAAAACTTTCAGGACATCATTTTATATTATTTAAGTAATTATCATATTTTTTATGGTATTTATTTAGCAGTTTTTAAGGTGGTCATAATTAATGGTATTTAATCCTTAATTAAGTGATTAAACAATGATTAAAAGAAAAAGGGAAATAAATATTTATTCAAATATATCATCTGAGTTTTTGAACCCATAAAGTTTTTTGTCTCATATGGCAAGTTGCAAAGAAATACACTTTGCTTTCCATGTCATCAATACAAGTGACATACATCATCCACCATCCATTTTCCTCAAATCTCCACCATTCAATCCACCCAACTTCTCCTATAAATAAACCCCCATCCCAACCCATTTTCTCCAAGCTAAAGAGCCACAAAGTTTCTGGGTTATTTTCAAGAAGTGCTTCTCTTCATCTCTTTCAAATTCTATACACACACTTCTTGTCAAAAACCCTCTCTCTTTTCCATATACTTAGATATATACAAGGTTTTTGAAACCCAAGCTTAGCTTCACCCAACCAAGATTTATCCCACCAAGTGAGCTCGTCCACTACCAATTTTCAGCCTCCCGAAGGGCTGCCCAAGTTCGACCAAAGGGCCAAAATCCGGCCGAACCTCCGGCGAATTTTTTCGACGAACTTTTCCGACGAACTTTTCCGACCGTTCTTCAAAAGTGGTAACTTTTAGCTTCTTATTTGAGTTATTTTTATTTGAGATTTGTACTTAATTTATCTACTTCATCTTAAGCTCTAATACAAGATCTCTTATAAACAAAGTTCTCAAGAGAACTAAGATTCGAACTCGGAATTCGAATAAGTATTTGATCTTCACATAAATCATCTCAAGAAGAAGATCTATAAACAAAAGTACTTCATCTCCAAAAGGGAGATTATATTTGACTCAAGTTCACGAGTTAGCCAATCATTTTTTATTATTGGATCTTGGCTAACAATTATTCGTGCACATAAAATATTACGAAGTAAAGTTAAATCCCTTCTAACATCTCTAGTGTTCCGGGGGATTATAACTCGATCTATAAATACTTCATAATTTGTCAAATATCAAAACAGATTAAGTTCACGAGTTAGCCAATTACTTGCACTTCATTTAATTGGATCTTGGCTAACACATTTTGTGCACATAAATTATTACGAAACATAGTTTTAATCTTTTCTAACATCTTTAGTGTTCCGGGTGATTATAACTCGATTTATAAACAATTCGTAATCATCCGTTAAAATTAAGAACGAATCAAATCCATGAGTTAGCCAATTAATTTTACGCTATTTGATTGGATCTTGCCTAACACATATTGTGTATATAAACAATTACGAGTCATATCGTATAAGCCCCTTCTAACATCTTCAGTGTTCCGTGGGGTTATACTACGATATCTATAAAATACTCATAATTATTCGTCCAAACTTCGAAAGCACAATCTTAAGCCAATTACTTGCACTTAACTTATTTGGATCTTGGCTAAGACTCATAAATCTCATAAACCGTGCTTGAAGTTAAAAGAATATACTTTGACCTTATAATCGTCAATATACAAGTATACCTTAAAACCTTAAGTTGATATACTTAACGGTAAAATTACAACTCCGAGGTTGTAATTATAGTATTCTTCGATCTATAAATATATAATCGAAAGAAGAAGAATACTAAAGAAGTCATAAGCCATAAGTGCTACATATAAAAAGACTTCTCATATTACTTCACCTATCTAAATCTATAAAGGAGTAATTATAAATATATACTTGACAATCTTGTATTATCCTAAGTCAATATAACTAATTAGTTTTAATATTCTTATTTGGATATTATACTACTTATGGGCTAGTACCGTAACATACTAGTTCAAAATAAATCTTTCTTTACTTGTTTTGTTTCGTTGATTGTCTTATTAGTTTGGTAGTGAGGTGAAGTGACTTGAGGTGATTCTCGTTCTAAGACCCAAGTCCTAGACGTACAAACGGGGAGTTAGTAGTCTGCGCACCGTGAAGAAGAGGAAAGATCCAAGACCGGATCACTAAGATCCAAGATCAACAAAAGCTAAGGAAGCCAAGTCCACACGAAGGTTCTACAATAACTTTGAAGAAATAGCGGGGAGTTATTATCTAAGATAAGTTGTGTAGGTATTATATTTATTTTGAGGTGGTGACCCTTGTGTTACGCACCAAGATAAATACTTGTAAGGGTGTAAAGGCTTCTCCGCCTCTTAAAGGAGCGAGTTTATTATAAGGGAAAATCCCGAGTCCGAGAGAGGAGCTCGGGGACTGGAGTAGGGGTGAGCGGATCTATTAGAGGTTGCGCCATCGCGAACCAGGATAAAATCGTCGTGTGGTATTTTCTTTCCCTGCACTTTATTTTTCCGCACATATAAACTGCATAACCACTCGATAAAGTTTTAAAAAGGGATAAATTATTTTAAAACCCATAATAATTTTAAATTGGTAATTAAGCTATTCAACCCCCCTTCTAGCCTAAAATAGCCCTCTTATGGGAACTTACAATTGGTATCAGAGCTAGTTGACCCATACTGTGAATTTGGGCATACCACCTATGGGAACTCTGCTTGGTGAATGAGTCACCGAAGCCAGGATCTCTGACCATAGGGTGGCGGTAGATCGGTGGATACGATTACCGGTTGGTCTGATAGGTACCATTGTATGGTGACATGGGTTGGACCCATGACCATGTACAATTGGTATCAGAGTGGTGCTTTTTAACGTGTTTATTAAGTGATTTGCAGATTTACAGGCACAATAAAAAGTGATCCGGAATGGCGTATATTAATCCCGTTGGATGTGGTGAAGGTCTATGTAGCTCACGACCTCCTCTATTTGATGGCACCAACTTTGTAACATGGAAAACGAGGTTTCGCATTTATGCTAGATCTCAAGGAGTCAAAGTTTGGATGGATATCGAAGATGGTGTTCGCATTCCTACCAAAACTATCAATGACATCATCGTCGAAAAGAAGTTAGTGAATACAACTTAGAGGAAGAAGCCACAATGAATATAGCCGCCAAGGAAGAAATGGTTCTCACAAGTGCACTTGCAGAAAAAGAATATAAAAGAGTAAATAATTGCAAGTCGGCACAAGAAATATGGAACAAATTAGTGGTTACCTATGAAGGAACCACTGATATAAAAGATTCTCGGATGGATACATTGATCCAAGAATATGAGACCTTTAAAACTCCAAGAAGGAGAAAATATCATCGATATGGAAACAAGATTTACTCGTATTATCGATGAGTTATCTCAACTTAGAAAGAATTATACTCAAAATGAAAAGAATAGAAGAGTGCTCAAATCTCTACCTCCTAGTTGGAAGGTTAAAGTCACTACTATAAAAGAGATGCACAACTTAAATGAGTATAAGACTGATAACCTATTCGGAAATCTTCGCGCTTACGAAGAAGATAATATTCTGGAAAACGTTGCTCCAAAAGTGGAGGATAAAAAGAAAAATTTGGCTCCAAAAGCCATATTAATTGATGAAGATGAAAATGACGAGGAGTTAAACGAGGAACTCCGAAATCTCGATGAGAGTGAAATTGCTTTACTCACGAGACAACTTTGTCGTGTGCTTCAAAGTAAAGCTCAAAGATACGTAAAAGTCTTCCTCAAATCAAATAATAAACAAAGAGTTTTTGACTCAAACTGAAGGCCAAATTACTCTCAAAATTATTCTTCCAACTAAAAGAGTAATTATCCGTCAACGAGCTATAATAAAGGCAAAGGCAATCAAAATATAAATACCCATAGTAACGCCAATGCTTCTACAAACCATCCTGTTTACACCCCTCCAAAACCTAAAGATCCATCTCCGGAGGAAACACAAGATGTGTGTTTCAAGTGTAAACAACCCGGTTATTATAAAAGAGAATATCCTAAACTTTCAAAGGGATGAAGTCTCGTGGCCGAAAATGGTGGGGATCTAAGTGAAGTTGAAGGTCCGGAAGCTAGTGAAGAAGTGGTCAATTTATGCTTAATGGCTCTCGAAGATGAAATTACCTCAACGGAAATCTCCTCTTCAAATCAAGGTTTGTCTTGCCGCGAAATAAGACATATGGTACCTTGATAGTGGATGTTCAAGACATATGACCGGTAACAAGTCACTCTTGAACAATATTAAAAAGGTTACCGCTGGGAGCGTAACATTTGGTGATAGTAGTAAAGGAAACATTGCCGGCATCGAAGATATCAGAAATGGGAAAGTTAAAATTTCCGACGTTCAATTAGTCACCGGGTTAAAGTACAATCTTCTCTCCATTAGTCAATTATGCAACAATGATTACAAGGTAATTTTCTACACTACTCATTGTTCTATATTAGATAAATTTGGAAAGTTGGTTCTCACTTGCCCCAGAAATAAAAATGTTTATACATGTGACATGAGCAAGCAAATGAACGTGTGCCTAATCACTATAAATGATGATCCATGGCTATGGCATCGAAGATTAGGACATGCCAACATGAAGTTGATAAAGAATATATCAACTAAAGACCATGTCCGAGGTATACCAAAACTAAACCATCTTAAAGATCATACTTGTGAAGCTTGCGAAGTTGGTAAACAAATTCGAGCTTCTCACAAAGCAAAGTTTATGGTATCTACCTCGAGACCTCTCGAGCTCCTACATATGGATCTTATTGGTCCGGTTCCAGTACAAGGTCTCGGAAGTTGCTCATATAAGTTGGTAGTGGTGGATGATTATTCACGATTTACATGGACTGAATTTCTCAAAGCCAAAAGTGATGCTTTTGAATCCTTCTCATCTTTATGTAAAAGGATTCAAAATCAACAAAATAAAACCATAGTCTATATAAGGACTGATCATGGTAAAGAATTTGAAAATTCTAGTTTCACCAACTTTTGTGATGAACATGGCATCACACATAATTTTTCTGCTCCATACACTCCGCAATCCAACGGAGTAGTTGAACGAAAAAATAGAACACTCCAAGAAATGGCTAGCACAATGCTAAATGAATATCGTCGACCTAAATATTTTTGGGCCGAGGCTATGTCAACCGCTTGCCATATTCTTAATCGGGTTTTGCTACGACCTATAAAACAAAAGACACCTTACGAGCTATATTTTGACAAAACTCTGAAACTAAGCTTCTTTCGAGTATTCGGAAGCAAGTGCTTCATATTAAATTCAAAAGAGTACCTTACGAATTTGATCCTAAATGAAACGAAGGTATATTTATTGGATACTCGAACAATAGTAAAGTTTACCGAGTGTTTAACCTCAAATCACTTGTGGTGGGAGAATCTATGAATGTCGCTTTTGATGAAAGTAAACCACATGCGAAATATAAAGATCTTGTTGACCGAGAAAATGTTGAACAAGATGATTTTGAAAAGGTTATTCGACAATTCAAAAATATGGATCTCGGGACTCCCGTACATAAAAATCCATTAAAATTGGACGAAAAGGAAGATGAACTTACTAAAGCAATTCTCACTATAAAAAGTCATCCACTAGATAATGTGCTTGGAGACTTAAGGAAGGGAGTTCAAACGCGGTCACAAGTTCAAAACATTGTGAATCATCTCAATTTTCTATCTCAAATAGAACCTAAGACCGCGAGAGAGGCTTTATTAGACGAGGATTGGATTTCTGCTATGCAAGATGAATTGCTCCAATTTACTCGTAGTAAAGTGTGGGAACTTGTCCCTAAGCCTCATGATACTTCCATATTTGGTACAAAATGGGTATTTCGAAATAAATTAGATGAAAATGGAATGGTAGTGTGAAATAAAGCAAGATTAGTTGCACAAGGATATACCCAAATGGAAGGTATAGACTTTGATGAAACATATGCACCGGTAGCAAGAATTGAATCAATTCGAATGTTATTGGCTTATGCTTTTCATAAAAACTTCAAAGTCTATCAAATGGATGTGAAATCTGCATTCTTAAACGGGATTTTGGAAGAGTAAGTATATGTGAAACAACCTCCCGGGTTTAAAAATGCAACACATCCCGACTATGTCTATAAATTATATAAAGCTCTATATGGCTTAAAACAAGCCCCAAGAGCATGATATAAAAGGTTGAGCAAGTTCCTACTAGACAATAAATTTAAGATGGGAACGACCGATAAAACCTTATTTATGAGGCAAGAAAAAGATGATATATTACTCGTACAAATATACGTAGATGACATCATATTTGGTTCAACAAATGATGCACTATGTAAAGAATTCTATGAAATTATGAGTAAAGAATTCGGGATGAGTATTATGGGAGAATTAAACTTCTTTTTGGGATTGCAAATAAGGCAATATGATGAAGGCATTCATATCTCTCAATCCAAGTATTGTAAAGAGATGTTGAAAAAATTCGAAATGGATATCTACTCCTATGTCTACATCCGATAAATTAATGGAAGATCCAAAAGGAATTCCCGTAGACACAAAGAAATATCGAGGAATGATCGGTAGCTTGCTCTATATAACTGAAAGTCGTCCCGATATTCAATATAGTGTTTGTAAGTGTGCTAGGTTTCAAGTAGCACCAAAAGATTCTCATTTATCCGCGGTAAAAAGGATATTGAGATATCTTAAAGGAACCACTGATGTTGGTCTTTGGTATCCAAAAGGAATACCATTTGACTTAGTATGTTTTTCTGATTCGGACTATGCCGGGCATTTAGTCGACAGAAAAAGTACTAGTGGTACTTGTCATTTTCTCGGTGGATGTTTAGTTTCTTGGTTTTCAAAGAAACAAAATTCCGTATCCATCTCAACAACCGAGGTTGAATATATAGCAGCTGCAAAGTGTTTTGCTCAAATACCATGGATGAAGCAAACACTAGCTGACTATAATATAAAATTTGATGTGATCTCAATCTTATGTGATAATACGAGTGCTATTGATTAGCAAGAATCCCGTATTACATTCTAGATCTAAACATATAGATGTGAAACATCATTTTTTACGTGATCATATCAATAAAGGCGATATAAAAATGACTTATATTGATACTGAAATCAATCTCGCTGACATATTCACAAAACCATTAAATTCTGAAAGATTCACTAAACTCCGCTTGGATTTAGGAATGTTGGAATCTGTGAAATAATGGTTTATATAAAGAACATTTGAGAATTATAAAGAAATCTCAACGATAAAGGATATTTTCCCGATCAAGTTATTAAGTTTGTCTAAAACTCAGATTTATCAATAAAGAAATTTATTGATCGGGTTAAGATAACTTAAATAGCTCAGATTAACCGGGAAAATAAACTTAATCGAGTGAATATTTATTATTCCATGAGATTTATAAATATTTGGAAGTCTCTCTCATATAAATTGATATTATATTTTTTTGTCATTTATATGTATATATATATATATATTTTTTGATCTTGAATATATATATATAATTATTCTCACATATTTACTTACAGATAAAGATATAAATGTATGTTATTTTGGCCTTTTCATACATATATATATATGTACATATATAATTTTTGTGATATATATATGAATATTTTCTTGAAAAAAATTTTTACAAATATATATATTTCAGCAAAATTATATAAGGATAAATATATAATAATCCAGCTATTTAAAATAATAAATATAGTTTTATAAAATTACTACATTTTCTGGATTATTTTTAAACCAAGCCCAATCAAAATTTATCCGGTCCAAATTCATCATCTAAACCCATATGTATTTTACAAAAATATATATCTATTTATCAAAAATTAAACCCAGTCCATTTTTTTTGGCCCAATGTGATATCAAAAGCCCAAATTTTATATACAACTTCCAATCTTGGCCGTTCATTCCTAACCCTTGCTAATCCTGATCGTTTATATAGTAAAATATATATACCAAACACTGTTTTGTACAGTGCAAAACACACGATTCAGTCTTTACCCTAATTTCTAAAATCCTCTCGCCTCTTTTCTTCTCTCCGCCTCTTTCGAAAACCCTAGATCGATTTCTTCAATTTCCCTTCAATTCTTCGATGAAATCATACAGATACTATGCTTATATATCATCATTCGTAGTTTATAACATACGATTATGGATAATCTTGGTTGGGTTGGTAAAATAAATCGATTTAGATGATAAAAATCGACGATTTTTATATAAATGGAACGAGAATCATCAAATCAGACATTAAATTAATCGATATATATATACTCATTTTTACAGCTTTGAATGTTTGATTCTATGAAAATCCTAACCCATTTGTTTGAGTTTATAAGCAGGAGAAGACGGAGAAAGATGAAAATCAATGAAATCAATGCAGAAAGTAATTACATGTGGCAAAACTCGGGTGAAACTCGGTAGTTGACTCAGTCCGCGACTGAGCCAACCAGGTAAGACCTAACAGCCAGGCCAGGCTTTAGGCTCAGGTATGAGTTCGATTCGCAAATAGTTCCCTTAAGTTCTATTAAACTGTGTTGATTGAATCCCTGAAAATCTGTGTTTGAATTGATTTATTGATTCAATTCCTTTAAGAACATGAACTTTAGATGTGGATTATGATTGATGCTTATAATTTATGTTGGTGTTACTTGGTTAGATTGGACTTGATTATTGTATTTTACTTGTGACTCAGTTGAGTTGAATTTGAATATTCTTTTTGCTATGATTAAAATGGTTAACTATAATGTGATTTATGAATATTGTATGGTTGATAGTCAAATTATTGATAGTTGTTATTTTTGTTAATCAAACTTAGTCTGATATATATATATATATTTATAATGGTAATTATGTTCTGACTGGTGGTGTTTATATATATATATAACTAAATGTTTTTAATGAGCTATGTGTTTATAACTCTTGAATTGATCTGCTTGTGTTAACTATTTGAGAATTGATGAATTGGTTATCTGACTTATAGATTGTGATGCAATCAGAGCTTGATTTAATTGATATATATCTGTGTAATCTAAATCTGGTAATCTGTTTGAAATCTGTTTTTCAAAAATGAAAACTATACTAAATCAGAATCGGTTGAGTTAATAAGATAATTTATTGATTAACTGATTTAATTTGTTAAAGAATTTTATACAAAGTTTAAGGTGAATTTGATAAAGTCTGAGTTATAAATCTTGAATTAAATATATGTTTAAAGACTCTGTCATAATGCTCTGTGCTAAGTGTGTGAATGATTATGTGACAATATTAGCTAAAAGAATAACTCTGCTTTGTGTCCTCAAACATAATAATCCTGTAATAATAAAGCTTCACCTAAAATATACTTTGTATAAATATCTATTTACTATTAATTCAGAGTATGGATGGATAATCAATTATTGTGTAAACTACTTATCTGATCAATTGCAAAACATGAGCTGTTCTGTAAAGATATGATATAACTGTCAAATCAATGTAGTTATCACCTCTATGACTTACTTGCTACTGTGTGTATATGTGTTCATTACAATCAGTCTCAGTATATAACTCTGATAAGTATGCTTTTAATTCTCACAGATTAAATGTGTAATTACATACTTTTCATATAGTTTAAAAACACTTGATTATCTATAAGTATTGTGGAATCCCTTGATAAGTTTGATGCAATACCATGTTTATAAGATCAGAAGTTCTGTGCTTTATGGATTACTTGCTTCCTGCAACAACATGTTATGATAACTTCAGTAATCCTATTTGAAATGTATTCTATAAGGTATTAGCAGCTTAATCAATTTTGTGCAAGCTTAAACTTTGGTTAATAATGAATAAATATTTGCACAAACACAAAGCCCTCACAGCAAGACCTGGCAAGGAGGCCATGAGCAACCTTGTATCTGGATCACTGTTGTGGTCAATGGCCACCTAGATCTCTAGGAACTAATTGCTAAATATGTGTTCTCCTTTATCAAGTTCATTAACTACTATCTGATATAAATGTGATATTAATTGATTAAGTGCTTATCATTGGGTATTATATGCTAAGTGTTTAATGCATCTTACATTCTCATTGTTGCATTCTGCACCTTATTGCATTAAACAACCCTTGCCTTGAGAAATAAATGTAACAGATTTTATAAACATGCATTAAAAACATAGTTTTTCTTTCAAACTCACTTCAAACACAGCACATCCTTAAATGCATCTGCACTGAAAGTACATTCTCTTTGAAATAGAGTAAGCTATGATATCAACTTTATGTCACAGAGTTTTTAAAAATGTGTACTTGTGTACTGTACTATTTTCTAAAGTAGAAACAAAGACAGAGAATTAATACATTCTTTATTCTCTATTGTACTAGTCCATGCATCTGTGTATATGTGCTACATTACATCACTCTTTCATATACATCATTCTAGTATCTATTCATACAGGGCTTGGATTTTTTTGTAACACAACCATGCATGCATTAAATGATTTTCACTGTTCATGAACAATAAATATTTTTTTTAAAAAAAATTAATCTTAAAAAAAATCTTTCTTTTGCATTTCTGTTAAAAGTGTATATATATGCATATCTTGTATGCTACATTCACACACACACTAGGTAGTTGCATAACTTCACTTCACTTGCAACATGAACCCAAATGCCAATCCTTTTTACCCTAAGCCCAGACCACTGATTGAAAACCCATATCTTCTTGAAGATATGGAGAAGAATCAGTTTCACCGTCACAAAAGCTCTACATTCAAAATTGTTCAAACCTCACATCCTAAACACTATCACAACAGACACTTCCCTCCAAGACAATTCAGAAAGGGATATAAGAACACTACCATCCCTTTCTATCAAAGCAGAAAATATCAAAACCCTAAATCCCCAAATCCTAGACCTCCTAAACCTTTGCAGGCCAAATTTTACACCAGAAAGGCCAACCTAGGATAAAATCCAAACACCTCTATGAACACACCAAAGCCCCCTCCACCAAAACTGTCAAACCCTTTAAACTCCAAAAAGTTTCTTAAACTTATCAAAAAATGTCCAACCTGGCACTTGTGTTGATGTTAAGGGTGAAGTAGAGTTCTTAATTAGAAGGGCTAGGTGGGATGGTCTCATGTATAACTTAGGTAAGCACTACTGCACACACCTCATGGGAGAATTTATAGTAACATGAATATCATAAAAGGGGTAGATGGCATACTGCATTTCACTACATCAGTCAACAAAAAGGTCATTTATGTTGATAACAAAAGTATTAATAGGGCACTGCCTTTACCTTTGCATTTATGTGAGTTGCCTTGTGAGGATATATTCTCTCTGTATGTTTTTATCAAATCTGAATTTGAACTAATGCTTGGCACTTTTTGTAAATCTGATATTCCTGATGGTCTCTGTGATGTTAATTGTTATATTCATTTCAAACACTTCACTGGCACATTTCAGCATCTTGTTCTAATCATTAGGGAAAATGTTATGCCAAAACCAAATCAAAGTAAGTACTTTGATTTCTTTGATATGAAAATCATGTACCTTCTCTGCACTAACAAAATCAATTTCAGTATTTCTTATGTTATTCTTCTAAACATGATCAATGCACATCTTGTAGATTATATGCCTTATGGTATGTTAATCTCATCCTTCTTTGCACCTTGCAATATTAACATGCCTGAAGCATTTTCTAATCTTGCTGATTCTCAAATCACTAATGAACACATTAGGCCACAGGTGCCCCTGATGCATTGTGAGCCTCAAAAGGCAACTCCCACAGTTATTCCTCAATTCATAAGAGAGGAAGATGTTTTTCTGTCTAAGTTTGAGTCTGTCAAAATCATTTTTCATGAGTTAAAACTTGAACTTAAGAGGGTTAAGGAAGAAAACAATGAGATTAAAGAATAAGTAGGAGAATTAGAGAGTCTCACTGCTTCTTGCAAATATAGGATTGCATATTTAGAGCATTTGGCCGCATCTACTATAGGAACTCCTTGCATGACTGATCAAGATATTCTTAATTCCTTTCAAGTCCCTATGAATGATAACACTGCTATGATTCATGAGTTAGAAGAGGTTAATGTGGGTGCTAGAGGTCAACTGATTGATAATTTGCCTGATTTGGTTCATATCTGTGATGCTGATGGAAATGTGATTGGTTAAGTTTGCTTGATTCTGTTGTTTGATGAATTCTGATATGTGATGTTGTACTGGTACTTGCTGTTATGAACCTCTTTTGCTGTTTTCTGATGTATTTGTAACTTGAAGGATTCTATGTTATTTGTTGGTATGTAATAATTGAATTTTGTTGATCTTTGAATCTCAGAAGTGTATGCACTTCTCTGGTTTGTAATGACTTAAAATAGGTTCAGGATTTTGAATAAAATAATCAGTGAACCACACTGATTATTGAGAACACTTTTGGTAATATATCATGACTTGTTTTGTTACAACTGGGTAAATATGTCTTTATCTATGTTATACAGGAACAATGTTTACACTATCATGTTTCTCTATTCTAATTGTGATAAAACTGCTAGTATATTAGTATTTAGTAATTTGATTAGAGTCAGTAATATTTTGTCAGATTCATTCTTGTTTCACTCTGTCATGTCAAGTGCCTTGTGGTATTTAGTAACTTCTGATTTATACTTAAAAGAAATATTTACAAAATCAGAAATTAAAATATATGTTTCTCACTAACCATTAGGCAGAATCTTCAAAGTTTATGAACTTGAATTGATGAAAAATCTGTTGTATGTACTATGACCAGATATTTTATACAATACATATGTAATCTATCTATAACACCCTCTGTGTATTACTCAGACTGAAAGATTACCAAAGGGTGGTCCTTGTATTGTATCTAACTGACATGCAGGAAACTCAAATGTCCCTGATGAACTCCAAATGAAAAATGGCAAATTCGATTTCCTTGAATCCCAGCAAGAGCTTCTCAAAGTATACAAGGAACAAAACTTAACTTCCCAAGCAATCTGTCAGAATCCACAAGATAAAACAGGTATAAATTTTCAACCTCTGCTCATTTTACTTCACATACACACACCAGATTGATGTATTGTGTTCCAGTATCAAACCAACCCAACTGTACCTATTTTGGAAATTAACTGTGTAAAATTTATTGAGTACCAAAATTGCGGATTTATATATATTGTTCTCATGATCGGTTTTTTTAGAAATGTGGTTTTTCCTTAGAATGTATTAGATTTCCAAACTGTGTAGTCTGTTACTCAGACCTAGAATAGACACAGATTGTATTAGTGTTAGAGTTTGTAAAATGAAAATAGCAGAATAATCTAAATGAAAAAATATTATATATTAATGTTAGATTTTATACTAATAAAATAGATTGTATTAGTGACAGTTTGTGTAAATTGTGATTGACAAATTAGAATGCATTGTACAACACTAAACCCTGTATTCGTGTATCCTGTTAAGTTCTAAGACTGAAAAGATACAAAAGTGGTTGTATGCATAATTCGAAATCATTAACATGCACACACATTTTCAAATTTAACTATTACAAATGCATGTTAATCACTAGAATACAATATTATAAATGCATGATAATCACTAGAACTATTGTTTCCAATCAATTCAAATGATAAAACTCATAGATAAAAATAATTTCTAGTACTACCTCTAATTACAATACAATTGATATATTCGCTTGCAAAATTAAATCTTCTTTAAAATATTAATTGTTTAAAATACTTGTTCATGATTACAAATGTCTCTATTGGTATAAAATCTTATGGTTAGAATGATTGTATAAACACTACATTTGCTTGAATCATTTACATTATCATATTATATAAACTAACAAGTGTTATAATCTTTTTGATCAAACTGATAATCATCAAAATAAAGACATGAATATATAAAATGGTATTGTCATCTATGACTTGATAGCATAAATATATGATTTCTAAAAGTTAAGTATATGATTATCATACTCTTTTTGGCATGTACCAAATAAAAGGGGAAGAGAAATTAGACCCTTAATGTTCAAATTGAACAAATATAAGAGAATTAGACCCCTAATTTTCTAATTTTTAAAATATAGATATCTTCTTGATACATCTAACAAGATATTTTGCAGGACCTCAAGAAAGAGATTTAATCGCTAAGTAATTAAATGTTTTATGTGCAAAATATTTTTCAAAAATTCATGCATACACCAAGGGAAAACACACACTCATAATTTTATGTTTGTTTGGAAAATACCAAAAATAGGAAGATGGAAAGGATATCTTCGATATATTATTTATTTTGGTATTTGTACGATTAAACATAAAATTAAGAACACATAGATCCTCTCCATTAGGATATGAATTTAATTGATCCAAATCAAGGTCAAAAAGTCAAACTAGCAAAATCGTTTCTTTCAAACATATAAAAGATATACTCCATTCTTGTAAAATATCAAAGTTATATCTTTATGGAATATATATCTAAAGGTAATATGATCAAAGAAGAATACCAAGATATGATATTTTTTAGATCTATACTGCAACAGGAATATAGCAACAAGCTCGAATAAGAAATATATCAGAAATATTCTTTAGAGGTCTCGTGTTATATCAAAAATATTTAACTCTTCACTACAAAATATATCCCCATATGTATCAAAAGAGTTTTTATTTAAAGATTATTAATATTCATGATTGGAATATTAATATCCAGTTCTGCAACTCATTTTTGTATACTTACAATAATTTTCTCATGTTTCATAATATCAGCATTTCTCGGAGAAAATTATTCAAAAATACTCAAACACATTTCCTAAATATATTTTATATATTAGGAAATATATTTTAAGTATTTATTCAAGTCAAAACTTTGGTCAAAAGATCCATCTCCTTCATTTCAAGACCAATGATATTTTTACTCGGAAGAAAAGACTGACAGAACAGTTTTATTTTAGATAAAATACTTTCACGTGCTCGAATGACTTGAAATTTGGTATGGATCATTTAAATGGTACTAACGGGGAGTTAGTTGTCTTCGCACCGTGAAGAAGAGAAAAGACCCAAGACCGGATCACTAAGATCTAAGACCAACAAAAGCTAAGGAAGCCAAGTCCACACGAAGGTTCTACAACAATTTTGAAGAAATAGCAGGGAGTTATTGCCTAAGATAAGTTGTATAGGTATTACATTTATTTTGAGGTGGTGACCCTTGTGTTACGCACCAAGATAAATACTTGTAAGAGTGTAAAGGTTTCTCCGCCTACTAAAGGAGCGAGTTTATTATAAGGTAAAATCCTGAGTCCAGGAGAGGAGCTCGGGGACTGTAGTAGGGGTGAGCGAATCTATTAGAGGTTGCGCCATCGCGAACCAGGATAAAATCGTCGTGTTGTATTTTCTTTCCTTGCACTTTATTTTTCCGCACATATAAACCGCATAACCACTCGATAAAGTTTTAAAAAGGGATAAATTATTTTAAAACGCCATAACAATTTTTAAATTGGTAATTAAGCTATTCGACCCCCCTTCTAGCTTAAAATAGCCCTCTTACGGGACCTTACAGTATTTCAGATTATAATATAACAAAATAATTAATAAATCAAGAAAATAATTAATTATGCGGATATTATCCGCATAAACCACTGTTATTCAACACTTCCAGTTTCCTATAGTCCCTCCACCCGCACAACGAAGCGAACTATAGGCTACAGTAGGAGAACATCTGCACTATACTATTATAAGCGATATATTATTTCGTTTGGTCGGTCTTAACACTTTCCTAAAAGTATACTAACACCTTCCAAAATAAAGTTTAAACAAATATAATTTTATTAAAAAAAATAAATCACGTATCTAATATAACTACAAACTCTATGAATAATTATTCAACTTAATTACTAATTGCACTCAACTTCTTTCTTACCTCTTTTGTAGAGAATAAAATACCTCCAAAATTCATTTTAGTATTTCAAATTATTGTATTACACAGTGTTATAAAAATCGGAAATCAGAATAGATCGGTTGAGGTACCGATTTGCGATTTATCGAAAATCGGGGATTTATCGGAATATTAAATCGGATTAAAATCGGATATATTTTAAATATTTTTTTTAAAATATATATATATATATATATATATGGAAATTCTTAACGGTACCCTCGTACTTTTGGCTTTTCTAGATGGTACACCAAATAGTTTTGACTTCCATTTGGTACCCTCATATTATTATACAATTCCGAGATGTACTCCTCCTGTTAAACTCTGTTAATCAGACGTTTAATTACCCATGATTAACTTTAAAATAAAAATAAATAAATAATAAAAATAAAAAACATAACGCTTATACAGTGTCAAGTCCGGTTAGGTTCAGTTTCAATAATATGGAGAATTGGGGATTAGTTAAGTGCGATTAGGGTTCTTCTTCATCCGCTTCCATAAAATAATCAATCTTTTATTTCAATTGAGGTATGTATGCTTCATCTTTAATTTCACTTTTCTTGTATATGTGTATCAATAGACTCATGTATATGTTCACTGTTCACATATGTTTGAGAGGTTATACCCTTCATCTTGTGCTGCTATTTCGTATATAAATGAATTGATATATATATATATATGTTTATATGTATCTTATTGTTAAATTTTAAGGTTTTGATTTTGATTTCGTATATATATATTGCACTATTATTACAACATGGGTGATCATAAGATTTTATATTTTGAATGGAGGGGTATAACTATAGATATTAAGGTTGAAATTGATAAATGCACATTACTGGATTTGGTTATGGATTACGAAGATGAAGCTAAAAACAGGGGTATTAAGTTGAACTACAGTTGTCCAACTTTTCAATATGTTTATCAGATGAGCCACAAGAAACTAGAAACAGATGCCGAACTGATGATAATATTTGAGAGGTTAAAAAAAAATCATATTAAGATATTGGTTGGGACAACTATGAAACCTAGTACCCTATATAAGCTGATTTTGAATTTGAGAAGACAAAATGATGCCCAAAAAATTGTTCGGGTTGATGATATTGTAGAACATGATGATGACCATCTTTCTCTATCCGGATGTAATGATGATTTTCCTTCTCTGGATGATTTTGAGGATACCTCAGTGTAGGGGTGTACACGGTTTGGCCAACCCGACCAATCCAAACCGAACCGACCCTATTTCGGCCGAACCAAACCGATTTTTTCCAACCCGATATATAGTTGGGTTGAAAAAATGTCAACCCGATTTAATTGGGTTGGATATGATTTTCGATAATTTTAAACCAATCCAACCCAACCCGATTAAAATTTATATGTACATGCTAATAAGTTAATCCAGAATTATGTTTAGGCCATTTACATAGATCCATATATCTCTAACTCTAAATGTAACTTATAACCTCTGTGTTCATAGTTTATTTCGTAACAACAATAGATGTTTGATTAGTGTTATATTTTTTGCATTTATGATTCATTCCAATATATAAAGCATAAGCAATATTATTAGTACTTTTGATGTCGAAAATTAGATGTTTAAGACTATTCAATATGGAGGATTGTAATATTGTTTTCAACTATTTTCAAGTGTTTTAAACTTTAAAACCTTATGTTTTATTATAATTTTTTATATTAATTTTGTATATTTAATAAACCGATCAAATCGATCCAAACCGAACCAAACCGAAGTATACAAATTGGTTTGGGTTACAAATTTAAACGGTTTGGGTTGGGTTGAAATTTTAAAAACCCGAATTAATTGGGTTGGGTTGCTAAATTCTCCCAACCCGCCCAACCCGATCCGTGTACACCCCTACCTCAGTGAAGCCTGCCAAGAGTAAAACTAAACCCAAGCCCAAAACTTTACCTAAACCCAAACCCAAAAGTAAACCTAAAATCAATGCTAGTTTACCCCACCTCCTATCTCACATAATATGATTTCTGCCTTTTTCTTGCATTTTAGGGATTAGGAGGGTTTTCTTGGTAAGAATGGCAACAAGGTATCAAGTTGCAAGTACTTGGAATGATGATGATCTTTGTCCTAAGATATTCAAAATGTTGAAGGCCATAAGTAAGGAAACTACCAGTTGTAAAGCATACATGTCAAAACCTGGGGAATATGAAATTCACGAGGGTAAATCTCAATTCCCTCTCTCTCTTAATAGCAAAATATGTTTGTCTGGAATTCCATCTCATATTTAAGAACGAATCAGAACATATTTGATATGTTTTTAAATGTTTAATTTGTAGACTTTTTTGGTCATTACGGTCGAATCTTTTAAATTTATAAGGTTATCTTGTTATATGTTTTTGGGTCTTTTGAATGATTATGGATGGATGTTTTGAATGGTTATTGGATGGACCTTTTGGTTGATTTCTATTTTTTTAAAACTTCTTATCATACTGTTGTTCTATCAGTTTAGGCTTGAACTGTTATTAATTGTGTTTTATACTGTTTATGAGGTAATTAAACGTTTGATTAACAGGGCTTAACGGGAGGAGTACATCTCAAAATTGTATAATAATATGAGGGTACCAAATAGAAGTCAAAATTATTTGGTGTACCATCTAAAAAAGCCAAAAGTACGAGGGTACCGTTGAGAATTTCCCTATATTAAATATATGACACCGGCACATATTAAAAATTATAAAATTAGTGAGATTAATTGGGTCACTTGGTAGATACGGGTTTATGGCCCATGACATTTATCTGGTATATAAATTGAAACAACATCATGTACTAAACATAATGTACTAGTACTATTACTGTTGTACTACTACTTTACAAAAATCACTATATTTTATTGTTAACCGTGTCACTTTTATTAAACAATAATAAGTTTGTTCTTGAGTCATCTTCTTCCTGCTCCTCGGACATCTCCTCATCGTCTTCAGAAATTTCTTCATCGTCTTCGTTGCTGTTAGTTGGTTCCTGTCAATTTCTTCTTCCTAATTTCTTTTCTCTCTTGTTCTAACTCACTGCGATTTCACTATTTCTTTTCCAATCTTCTCCAATTTTCCCGAAATTGACCGATTTTCAACGATTATGACCCATTTCCACGGAATACGTTTTTTCCGGCGATTTTCTGTTATAAGATCGTTGGCTCTCCAATTAACGATTTGTAGGCCGATTTATCGGACAAATCGTCGATTTTTAGAATCATGGTATTACAGAATAATTAATAAATCAAAAAAAAGTTAAAAAAATAATATTAAAAAAACAACACCAAATTATCCACATACACCACTGCTATTCAAAACTCTCACTTTCCCAAAGGCTATCCACCCAAACGAAGTGACCTATTGGCTGTAATAGGAGGACATTTTAAAAGTTTAACTATCAAAATTTTGAATACTTTCAATAATATGATACATATAAAATAATATATAAATATTTTGACTTCATTAATCTCAATAATATATAATTATTATTTTTTATAATTTATTAATATAAAATAATAAAATTACAAATATTATAATCCGTCTGTGCATCGCACCGGTGAGATAGGCTAGTATATATATTTGAGTTTTGTATTACTATTAGAAAGTTGCTAACAATTTATATGACACAAAATTTTGAAAAAAAATTGGAATCTCTCGTATTTCACCTTCAAAAAAATTTATTTTTGATACATAAGTAGTTTTGTTTTCTACACTTCTGCGTTTGCATAAATACTTCGAATATGTCGCGCTTCCCCTTTTGTTAGTCCCTAGTTAGATTAAGGAGAGGAAAAAACAAATAAAGGAACATATATTTTTAAAAAATTCCTCACCAATTATGCTCCCAAATTTCTCCGGAAAAGGAGAAAAAAATTAAAAAAAAATCTTCCTGAAACGGGGTTATTAAAAGAGAGACCATAATGTAAGTTTCGAAACAATTCTCACCAAACTTCTCTTAAATTTTTATGTTTTTCAAAAAAATTGAAAGCCCGTTATTATTAAACTAGTTTATTAAGCCGCAGCGCCTCCTAATAGTTTCATTTTTTTATAATTTTTATCTAATCTTTGTTATTCTGAAATTATGAATAATAAATAAATAAAATAAATCAAAAAAAAATAAAAAATCATTCTCTTATTAAACATGTTAGCCGCTCTCTCAATATTGAATATAACATATTTTTTATTTAATAATATAAAAAATTGAAAAAAAAGACAAAAATATGTACAAGAGGCGTCTTCTCACCGATCTCGTCTCCTTCTTTACATAAATATAATATTATGATATAACGAAAAAGAAAATTTTTAGGAAAATATAATATAATAAGTTGATTTTAGGAGAAATAGAAGAAATTATATTAAAAAAGAAATTTAGCATAATATGGTAAGTTGATTTAAAGAAAAAAACGAAGTTTTAGGTGAATATACGATGAGAAATAGATTTCGAAAATTTTAATGGAAAATGTTCTAGTAACCTTAAGAGAATGTTACGAATAATGTTTTTCGCATATTTCATAGGCTATTTTTTTTAAAATAAATAGAAAAATATAATATGGTAAGTTGATTTTAGGAGAAATAAGAGAAATGAACTGGGAGAATATAGATATGGTAAGTTGATTTAAAGAGAATTCTTCTGGCGTTGAGGGAATTGCACGTATAGAAATTCAAAAACGAATCGATCTGATCCAGGTCATTATCTATATGGGATTCCCAAAGTTATTAATAGAAAATAGACCGGAGGAATCGAAGAATTGCAGATGAATCTAAAAAAGAATTTAATTGTGTCAACCGAAAATTTAACATTACTATTACAAGAATTGCAAAACCTTACGGAAACCCTAATATTCATGCAGAATTTATAGCCGGCCAATTAAAGAATAGAGTTTCTTTTCGAAAAGCAATGAAAAAGACTATTGAATTAACTGAACAAGCAGATACAAAAGGAATGCAAGTACAAATTTCAGGACGTATCGACGGAAAAGAAATTGCGCGTGTCGAGTGGATCAGAGAATGTAAAAATTTTAAGAGAATATTATAATAATAAGCTGATTTCCAAAAATTTAACTGAGGATGTTATAGAAACTTTAAGAGAATATAAATATGGTAAGTTGATTTAACGAAAAAGCAGAAGTTTTAAAAGAATATTATTATAATAAGCTGATTTCCAAAATCTTAATGTAAGGTGTTATAGAAAGTTTAGGAAAATATTACGAACGATTATAATATATTTAGTAGAATATAAGATAATTGTAATTTTTAATATTTATTAACTCAAAAAATTGAGAAAATTAGAAAAATAGAATGAGATAATTTGAGAGGCGCCATCTCGTCTTCTCGTTTATATAAGTATACTGATTAATTGATTGATTCAGTAATTCAATGTGTTGCATGTTAAAAAATATAATATCATGTAGATGAACCAAGAATATAATATCATGTAGTTGAACCAATTACTTAACATACTATCAGAGTTGGATCTCTTTGAAAAACTGGTTAAGAGCCACGGTTAATATATTTTTCATTCAGATTTTTCATTCACATTTATGTGCTCCGTGACCGAATATAAAACAAATCATAATACTTTACAAAAAAGCCTTCATCGTTCTTGATGGGGTGCTGTCGAAAAATCCGATAAAACACATGCATTATTTGAGAATGCAGTGTGGATGGGGTTATGAAGGAAAGGAAGAGGAGGCAATTGAAAGACTGGAAAAAGCTGTTAGAATTGCTAAAGAAAGGAACAATGCAACTGAAATAAGAGATGTGAGGTTGATTATAGCTCAAATCATGTTTTGCAGAAAACCTAATGAAGCACTGGAGAGTTATAATGAGCTTCAAAAAGAGGATTCTACAGACATCAGGATTGTTTTCTGTAAATGACCGTTATATAATTGTACCGATAGAAAAGCAGAAGCAACAGTGCATTTCCACGAGTATTTCCAACTTGTATGACTACATACCCCATAATTAGACCTCCGGGAATCTAAGAACTTCTGTTTAGTTTCAAAGCTTAATTGTGAGATGAATTATGATGCAATAACTTCCGATAAACATATTGATTGCATATATATATATATATTTGCAACAATGCTCAACACACAAACAGAAGGAAATATTTGCATCAACAATTCAGCTAGTAGTGCATCTTTGTACAAGGTAGGGAATAACAAAATCAACGCACTATCCCTGAAATATGATATACAGTAACCATTAGTCACAAAAGAAACTTCCAGAACTGTTACCTCGACACGAGTTTGAATTACTTTCTATTATTTCTTTTCTTCTTGGGCTTGTTATTTGCCCCCTTCCCCTTTTTCCCTCCACTTTTTTGGTTACTACTAGCATTTTGAGTTCCAGAAGCAACAGTTTTTGACGAGTTACCCTTTTCTTCATCATGGTTCCTAGCTTCTTCAGCATTCTTCTCTTCCACGACTTCATGTGATTCTGTAGTACTGCTAGAATCTACTACATTCTTCGCCAGTGTGGACTCGCCTAGCAAAGGCTGATCAAGGATTGTTTCAAGCTTTTGCCTTTTCAGTTGCAAACTCTTCAGAAGTTCTCCAGTGCTTTGAAAGTTATGGGACTTGTCTCTGGAAAAAATATCATTGAAGAGAAATCTCGGCAATTATTATAAAAAGATGATCATTAACAGAAACTATTCAATATGCAAACAGGCACCTAAACATGCACTTTTAAAATTGAAATTGTCAACAGCCAAATAATTTGAGAGAGCTTTTTTTTAGAGGATTTGAGAGAGAACTTGATGCACCAAATTTGATGGCTAAATCTGTACATTTAAACCCTTTAGGGCATTTTTCGGTTTCATGGGATTAAGTTTAGGATGGGGACAATAATCCTTCAACTTTTGCAATCCCGTGTTTTTTTTAAAAAGCTTATTCGGGATAAGTCAAAGGATTAGAATTCCCCAAAATAAACATAGCCTTAATGCTCTGTCACTATATTATTTCTAGGATCTTCTACAACACTTGTTAAACACTTATATAATATAGATTCAAATAATTTGAGAAAGAACTGTGACACGCCAAATTTGATGGCTGTCAAACAATTTAGAACTTAATTGACTTATTTCCAAGACTATCACGTTGTCTCCAAATTTCATACATCCACAGTTCAAGATTTCTATATCAAATCATATTTATAACTGACCTGGTATCAAATGCAGAAGAAAGCTGCTTCAACTCATCGAGCATTTTTTTTGCCTCAGAAAAAGTACTTCCATCATCACCATCACAAGGGCCCTCAGATAATTGGCTTATTGCAACAGTTAGGAACTCTATATTGCTGTCTATACCCACCTACAAAAATGAAACGGAAAGACATCAATCCTATATTACCCGTATAATTCAAGTAATGATACATAAGATTGCTATCACTCAATTTGGCTTTACCTTGAATTTTGCAGCACTAGACATAAAATTAATGAAGCTTTCCACTTTTCTGGTACCACTCTTCTTCAAAGCATCAATCATATCACCAAAAACACCCCAATTCATTTTCAATCCGAGTCGATTCATGTTCAGATCTGCTGAAGGCACATTGGAAGACTGATTTGTGGAGCTCATCCCTATAGAATTGCCACCAGTAAGATGCTTTTCCGTGCCTGAAGTATTCGGTGCCCCTTTTTCAAACTCTTGTGCATTCCTCCGGAACCCTTTTTCAGGCTCTTGTTCATTTCTCGGGAACAAAATTCTAATTATATCTTCTCTACAGTGGACAGCTTCCATGTCCACGCAAATGGCAGCTCTGTACTTTTCTGGATACCTTTTTCCAAAGCTTACAGTTACCAGAGGATCCCCGATCTTAGTAAATGCCTTGGAAAGCAAATTTAGAGACAAGTCTATATAGTTACGTTTCCTGCTTTGTCTCAGGACATCAAGAAGATCCCATGGAAGCATACAAGTAACATCACCCTTACCTAACAGACTGATAAGTAACCCATAATAATCTTTAGAATACAAACACAGTAAGCACAGAATTACAAATAACTTCAACACCAACAGTGGAAAGTAGAAGCTGTAATTCAACTTGGATCTTTTAATCCACTCTCCTGTCTCAAATTTATTGTTAAGCAAATTATCCACCATGGAAGCCAAAAAATCATAGATTTTCCCTAAATATTGTAAATGTGATCCAGCCACCAAAGCTGTACAGGGGAAGGCATTTGAATGCTGACAAATAATCCATTCAACAAATGACGATCTTGTTGTGACAAAAAATCGCTCGAAACGAGATACCATGATTAGAAGGCGGTCCAATAGATACAAGAAACAGTTGGGTGATATATAGTTGGGGACCCGCCAGTTTGCTCCGTAAGTATCTTCCAATGCTTTATAAAACGAATAAACCAGAGTGAATTCTTTCAGAGCTACTTCTGACGGGCAACCCAAATCAGAATTTTCTTGAGAGTTTCCAGAAACCCCTCCGTTGAGATTCTTTATAAATGTCAACCATGATACATTATCTTCAAACCTTTTCAGAATTTCGCAATACAGTTCCGAAGGCTTGGCAGTTCCAAGCAACATCATTACCACTTTCCCAATTTTCCCATAAGTTAGTTCCCCTTTGGTTCTAATGTCCCTAACAATGGCTTCTTCTAGTAACTTCTGCGAAAGATCAGTTCCTCTAAGACATACAAAATTCTCAGACATTGGTCTCCGCCAGTCTAAAGGAAAGACATTCTGAATATATCTTGTTGATAAATCAACAAAAGATAGCAATGCCTTAGATTCATTATACTTGCAGTTTAGAAACTTGCACTTCAAAAGACAATTCGCAACCTCAAACATACGAATAAGACACACACTTTGTATAAACATAGACGAGCCGTTTTTGGTTGACAGATTGAAAAGGGCTTCAAGAGTTTGCAATAACTTCATTCCAACAGAAAGTATTTCAGATTGCCAGTAACACTGTGCAGCATATACCAACTGCTGACAATCAACATGTATCAAATTTCTAACCTTCTGAAGAGTTCTTACATTTCTCAACCAATCAGCATCAGGGAACAGCACTATGAAAGTGGTGTTCAAATTACTTACCTGCCTCCGTGCTCCAAAATAGTTCAAACAGAACTCACCATGCCTGGGAAAATTACTCAACTCTTGGGATTCAAGAGAGCCAAGATACTCAAATAGCTTTTCAATGTTTTCTTTCCAGAGACTCCAAAAGTGAACAAGAGATGTAAGAGAAACCTCATTCTGGGATATTATCTCTTCTGAATGACTTGAATAATTCACCACCAATTTATTTTCCCACACATACTTAGTGGCATTCGTACTGAAGTGAGCATCCACAATCTTGCGTAAAGATAAAATTTCTCCTCTGACACTTAAATGCTTCTGAGAATCATTCAAGTACCTGCCCAAATCAGCCAATCTGCTCTGTTCATGTGATAATATGTTAATCTCTGAACAGACTAGCTCATATAACGATTCTGATTCTTTCTTCGCAAATTCCTTTGCCTTACAAAAGAGTTCCCCCATCTCAGGGAATTGCTTCAGGGGCCAGCCTTTACTTCTATTCATCCATAAGGAGTTGCAGCATACATACCAAAGGATTATCAATGATGCCTCGCAGAAATGTCCAGACTTTCCTCGTAGATCAGCTTCACGTAGAAGATCTCCTATTATCTTAGCGATTTCTGCAGCTTCAAAAAAGTTTCCTGATTCTTCTTCCAACAGTAATAGCTCATCGAGGTGGTCTACAGAATTCAAGAAGTTCCGCTTCAAATCCATTAAATGAAATGCTCTAACAAATTTCATCATGGACTTATTATCTTTCACCCCATGGTAATGACGAGCACAGCTCTCCAGGAACACCTGCTCTATATTCTCTATATCCTTACTTCTTACAACAATGTTGTCACTAAAGTCATGTTGTTTCCAGAATTCTATATATTGCAACCCAACATCAAAAAGTTTGGCTTCTGTACAAACAGATAGGCACTCTGAAAAATGATAACCCCTAGCATACACTTCAGCTGACATTGCATAGCAACCTGCCAAATTAAAACATTCGGCAGCTTTCTTTAGCTCAGATTCCCCACACTTCTCTAGATAAATCCTTCCTGCAAGGTATGACAACACCCTCAAACTCAAATTGATCACATATATAGGCAAGATTTGAATGCACATTTTTTAAACAATCAAAGATGCATTAAACTGATTTGACGGTTTTCATAACATAATATAATTTACAGTGGACAGTTTTCCTGCTAACAAGTTCTTATCATCTGGGTGGTAGGAAATACAGCTTTGCCATAAATATTAAAAAAATTGGTAAGGAGAAAGCAACAACAAATCCAGCAGACATACTGTAACGATCATATTAAAACATAGAACATAGGGGTAATAGATCGTACCAGCTCTTTCAAACTCCCCTAATTCACAATAACACGAAGCAGCAGAGTCAGCTTTGCCAATAGAGTCAAATATTTCAGCAGCCTCTCTTAGGTAAGTGCAAGCTACTTTAGGATTTGAGTCGCGCATACGGTCAGCAGCTGCTTTCAGGCCTGATGCCTTGGCCCTTTTCTCCCATGTGACATCTCCTGCTCGTTCAAAGCACATGGTGGCCATCTCATAATTTTTCTCAAAATAGAGCTGCAAAACAAAGTCACACAAACTCATAATATACAACTGCAACTAAATTAATGAATTATTAAAACATCAATAGGTTTCCCCAATCCCCACATGACTTCTTTTTCCATTGGGGAGGGGGGTGAGGAAGATAATTAAATTCTAGATCACGTAAAGGAGCTTAAGAAAACAACCTTTTTACCACGGGATTTCCATTCTTCCGAGCTGCTTGCAACTTGCATCGCCTGTGCAAGTGAATCATCCAGTTTCCGCACTTGGACCAGGCCCTTTGCTTTCCAGTAGTCAAACATTGGTTTACACAGATCCTCTGCGCTTTCAGATATCCATAACCTTTGCCTAGTTCTAGTTATAGCCACATATAATTGTTTCAGCTCAGAGGACAACAGATTGTGTCTTGCCTCGTTAAAACTTGGGAACGACAGGGGGCATGTAAGCAGATCTTGCTCACTCATGTATTCATAAAGAACTCGCCACTGATTTCTCAGAGGCGAAGAGCCAAAGAAGTTGTACAGCAACACATCCTGCAGATCATTATATTTTAAAACTAAATCTATGAGAATTAATTAATTAATTAATTATGCAAACAGTCAGATTAAAACTTTAAAAGCAATGTCGGAGAGTAAGATTACTCATAATATTACAGAAATGAGCATTCCCGACTAATAGCATAAATTGACAGACATACGTGAAGTAAATTGACGGTGAAAAAGAAATAATTATTATTTGAATTAGGCATTAACTATCAAAATCACTTAAAGCAACTAGTTATACAATGGTCTTCCTAACTACACAGTCAAAAAAGATATACATGTAAAAAAGATCAGGCAATAATGAATTCCAACAACATATTTCACAGAAAGCTTGTCTGCATAAAAATCATGTTAAATCTATCCAGAGTTAAAAAACTTGAAAGCCATAAAAGTTGCTGTCAACAAATGGGCTAGGTTAATTTGTAACACAGCTTTACAAATGTTCTTCCTAACTACACACTCAAAAAAGATATACAAGTAAAAAAGATCCTGCAATAATGAATTCAACAAATTATTTCACAGGAAGCTTGTCTGCAAAAAAATCATGTTAAATCAATCCAATGCTAAAAAATTGAAAGACATAAAAGTTGTAGTCAACAGATGGATTAGGTGAATTTGTAACACAGACTTACAAACCTGAAATTCGAGACCCTTGCACTCAAGTACAGTCAAAATTAGAGCTTGCTTCCCTACAGAACTTAAAATATCTTTCCGAACAGAATCATCCCGTACTAATATGACCTGCTCAGCACCAAAGCCGACAATCTTCTTGTCAACACTTCCACTATTACCAAAAATAGTTACGATCGCATTTTCTTCATTGCCAGGCTCAAGCAAGACGGGAGCTTCACCATGTATTAGACTAGTTTCAGGTTTTAAAACATCGATAGAATTGGGGAAAAATCTATAGATAAGGTCTATCACACTTTGTGCTAGTCGGAGCACCCCATCATGAGTACGAAAGTTTTGTCTCAAATTGAAAATCTCCGACAAGCGACCTTTCTCTTTCTTTTCAACATCTCCATCACTTCCTGATTGCATGAATACTTTGTAGAACAGAGCACGTATATCCTGGAACCTAAAATCAATTCCCCTTGCAATTGTCTGGGCTGTATCACCTGAAAAAACAAAGCCTTCGTCGACATTTCCACAAACGTACTTGAACAGAGATATCTGACTCATAGTAAGATCTTGAACTTCATCTATATAAACAAAGTCCATTTTGTGACCTTCAAATCTTCCGTTTCTAAGGCGACGATGAAGATCAATTACTAAATCAGCTAAGTCATATTCGCCACGTTCAATTTTCATTTTTTCATAATCCTTGTATATTTCATATATCTTCTCCCGGCTCTGCCTGCGTAACGTGGAAACCCTAGATTCAGCAATTTGAAGATATTCTTCCCGATCAAGTTTACAATCAGATGCCTCCACAGCCTGTATACCTCCTTTTATATAAGAAATTATTTCAGTAAAAACTCTGGAAGCATCAAGTTTCTTCGTGAGATTATTACTGAAATGGGGCCAGTAACTTGAAAAAAATTTGTCATAGTTAACCTCCTTCATTTTTATAAAAGCTTGGAAAGCAACAGAGCTTGTGCCCATATATCTATCATGGCATAATTTCCTTGAATCATGGAACCGTTCAAAATAAGAATTTTCCAGTGTCCCATCAAGCATCATCAAAAACTTCTGATAAGTTAGCACGAGAGGATAACAATCTGCAGGAATATCATAAAAAGAGTCTGGGATGTCCTTGAATTCTGCAGCATCATCCATGCCATCTTTGTCAAAGAAATTGTCTTCCGAGAACTTTCCACCCCTTGCAAAGCTATAAGACAGTTTTGGTAAGGACCAAATATCTTACATACGAAATCCACACCACAAGAATATGATGTGAAATATAAACTCGGTGACATTTTAAACAAATTAGTGTGTATATAACGAATTGGGAGAAAACAATAGTAGAAACAAACTGAAGGAATGTTTAAAAAAATGTCCAAAAATAAGCATAAGAAACTAAGATGGTACTAAATTAAAAAACACTGTGACTAAGCTTCTGCATTTCTGCTCTAGATCAGCAATAGATAGTATACACCATCAACTCACAGAAGTGTTATCTGCATGCTTCGCACTAGTGATAAACAAACACCACACAAGTTAATTCAGTCTAATAATCTCCTAATCCATATATAGTTCAACATAAGTAATTTTTTTGTCAAGAGAAGCATTAGACAAACAGCAGTCGGCCTGGGATTTGATTATGTACAATTGATATATAAAATATAGTGCAACAAAAATAGCGTAGAATCATGTTTAGACTATTAAAAGTATCTTTAATTGTCCTAATGCAGAAATTTTTACTCACTATTAAAAAAAATTCTATCATTTTGCATGCACCTTTTAAGCTGGGAAACATGTTGTTTCACAGCATAACAAAGTTTTGGACTAACAGTCACAAAAAGCTGCCGCAATGCTAATTCCTTACTCTCTTCTTTGCATTCAGTAGGTTCAACTTTCTGGTTTGATTCAGTTTCATTAATGCTCTTATCTATGCAATATCCTTCAGAAGCAATATAGTAATGATGTTCTCTTTGGTATAATTTCATGGTCAAAACCGTTGTTTTGCCTGTACCAGATCTTCCGAGAATAAAGGAGCTTTTACCATAAAGAATAATCTCCATCTCCTCATCTGTTACTTCAAATGGGAGATCCAAATTTTTACCCTCGTCATCTGAAAGCAAGTGGTTCACAACAACAGATGACAAGGGGTAGAACTTCATAAGCAACAAACTATCATTGACCCTTGAATTTTCAGCATAGCTTCTGCCTTGAATTGTATTATCATGAGATTTGCTCAAAAACCCATCACCACTGTTGATCTTATAACGAACGATTTCATAGGAACGGGGCCAACACTTTGGAATTTCCAAATTTCTGTAAAAGAAAGATAAATGCTCAGGATCCTGGCCAGTATTATGCAACATAATTCGCTCATAAGATAAATGAGATAGCAAGTACAATTCCAATTCTAGAAAAAGTATGAACTTGATAAAAACTACATACCCCTCGAAGAGTTTCACACTGCAGAGACTAATAAACTCATCAGTGAACATAAAAAATATGCTATCAAGACGTTTCACCAATTTGGGGATCTCCTCTACCGACAGTACATCCCAAATTTTTAGAACTTGTTTATAATTAGTCTCCTTCACAATGTCAATCGTGCAGACGACATATTGACCTTCAACCTTGAATTTTTTTATTATCTGAGGAGAACTTTCGCAAACAGAGTCCACATTCCTGTTCTTAGGACGCCAACCATTGGAAAGCTTCAATAGAAGGTTTAAAACTGATTTTTTCATACGCAGGCTAAGTTTCCCAAATGATTTTCTGAAATTATCACTGAAAATAACCTGAAATCATAGAAATTGAAATTCATTTATTGAAACGGCAACGCTGAAATTTAAAAAAAAATTGAAGTATGAAATTCAAAGCAACAAACCTTCCATCTAGCACTTCTGAACAGTACACTAGCCATATTGAGTAAATCATCTAATTGATCTAGTTCCTTTTTCATATCTACTATGGACTTGGCTAGATTCTTGTTTTCATCGGCATTGAAGAAACAGTTACGATTCTTGGCGTCATGTATAAGGGATTCCCAAATCGATTCTCCATTCATCAGGGTTCTTTCATTTCCCAGTATCCAGAGACTGTGCCTACAGTTGGAAGAAGCATGTAAAACGATCGTGATAGAGCATTATCATAAACAATCTTCATATCTTCATATTTTATAACTTAATTTACTCCATACCGTGCCCTTGTTAAAGCCACATTAGTTCTCTGAGGACTGCTTACAAAACCAATGGATCCAGTACTATTAGATCTAACGGTAGATATTATAATTATATCTTCCTCTCCACCTTGAAACCCATCTACAGATTTAACTTTAACCGAGAATCCATCCAGATTTTCATACTTCCCTCCAATTTTATCTTGGATTGCTACAACTTGTGCAGCATATGGTGAAACAACGCCAATACTAACCCTCTTTCGGGAGCCAGTCCATGCTTTCATTTGGGAAAGAAAATTGTAAAAATATTAGCAATAACTTGTACAAAAAAGCCTAATACAACATTAAACGATTACAAGAGATCAACACAACTTATTAGTTATTTACACACTAGACCTCCTCCATGTATCATAATAGGATTGTGCCCACTACCCACTTGGCAGTTCTTAGTCAGAATGTGAGATTAAACTTTTGCACAATTTATAAAATATTAAAGAGACTTGTGGTGGCATAGAGGGCAAGGCTATGTATCCGTTTCTTCGCCCTCACAATTATTTAAGATTTCAATGGAGTAAAAAATCCTTATGCAAATGATGTAATTGAAAGTGTCTGTTGACAAGACATATATGACTAAATATGCTATGTGAAACAACAGTAAGAGTCTTAATATAATACCTTTGTATAAATCCTGGACAATCTTCGCCACGACAGCTACCTCAACCAAATTTCTTCGGCTATGACCTACATCATCCATTTCTTCTCTTCCACCAACTATATTTATGAACGAATAGGGACCAAACATTGGCCCCAAAAGATAGTTTTTCATGTAACTCTTATCCTTAACATTTTGCGCATTTAGAATCTGGTTATGATAGAATTTTGAATTTGGGAAGAAGCTGATGGATGGATGCATTCTGTATTGAATATTAAGCAGGTGCTTAGAATGACCAAGAAGACTTAATCTTTCAAATAGACTCCGTCCAAAACCAGCATCATCAGAAATCTGTCAATAAAATATTGCATATGTTTATGAAGGATTAATATTTAAATACAAAGAGCAGGTTGAGAGATTATTAGAGAACTTATGACCTAAATTTCCAATAAAATTAAAAAATCAAAGATTGTGGTAAAATTACATTAACTTACAGTGCTTTGGACGGTTGCTGGCAACTGGCACTCATCACCAATGAGAATAGCATGCTGCATGCCCTTAAGTTGTAGGGGTATTACAGATTCACACTCTTTTAATTGAGCAGCTTCATCAACAACCAGTACTTTCAGTGGTTCCATGTCTACTAAATGAAGCTTATATGAAGTAGATACAGTACAGAATATCACGGACGCCCTCTGGAAACAGAATTCCATTATGGAGGGTCTGTTCAATGCACTTGGGAGTTTAAGTTTATCAAGAGAACGGAAAAGACCTTTTCCAACAGTAATAGAACTGCTTCTTAAGCTGGGCAGCAATGATAAATCCCCACAAGACATCGGAGAATCTAAAACCACTTCCTTACCTGAAAAAAGTTTCTCTAGCAACTCAGAAACCATATGGTCGTGAAACAACATCTTTTCCAACGAATTAAGAGAATGAGTAAGTGTGATCATGTCACAGTGTGTATTCTCTCCTACAAAGCTTACTGGTAGGTGAGTACAAAATATCAGTAAGCATTGTCTAAGGGGTGACACGGTACATCGAAATTGTGTCCTCATAAATTCAAGAAAAGATTTAAATTTCATTTCATTGCTATCTTCTTCATGATTTTGTTCAGCTTTGATTGATTCATTTTCGACAAAAACTTTGTACTGGTCAACACAATCTTCGAGTAGATTGACCATGGCATTCAAACAATGCTTCCAGCCTGTTAATGGTCCCAGGCATTCTGCAAGCCTATCTGCACGATAGTCAAGATAGATATTTTCAATATCTGAGGAAACTTTAAGCCGGGCTTTATTGCCAAATAAAAGTATATCCCCATAAGAGTGGTAAGCATAATCTTCTTGATAATCAGATTTGCTCGACTCTGTCAATAACTTCAGCAGGCGAGAAGCAACTTCTGTTATGGCTATATTCGTAGGGGCACATACTAGGGTCCTCAAGTTAAATTTCAAGAGATTAAAAAGCAACACAGAAACAGTTTTTGTTTTTCCTGTTCCTGGGGGACCCCATATAAGTTCCACCGAAGGCTTATGATCACACTTCATCCTAGAAAGAGCATTCAGGACGGCCTCCATTTGTGAATTGTTCAAATCTGAGACACTTGTGGCACACGTATTAGCTACTTGGCTACTATTCTGTTCACAACAAACTTGACAAGACTCCTCAACCTGCATTCCACAAAGTAGCAAGATATCCATCAATTCGGTTTCAGTAGGTCGTCCAATTGCTTAAATCAAAACTAGAAAATGAATCAAAGAATTTAAGACACACAATCAGCAACTCAGAGCTATATTAAAGTTCCAGCAAGACAAACTACTATCATTTCAAAGGAAGCCCCATTATTTTGTTAAGTTACAGACTGCCTCAGAAGTAGAACCAAAAATCCATAGTAGAATCACGTATTTATATGATGATTTCTGTTCCTGATTAAATTGTCAGAGATGCAGGTCATATAGTGTAGGTGTAAATAAATAGCAGTGTATAACAGATGTAACCCTTCCGAACAATACTGCATATTCCAAATGTTCTCTTCACCAGAACTCTTACATTGGTTGCGCAAAATCATGTTTTATCTTACTATTCATTAATTACATACAAATGCAAGAGTGGCAATAAACTTTAGACACTCAGATGAAAATGAGACCTCGAGCATTACTCATTCCTATTTTTCCAATGCGAATATTAAATTTAAAGAATGGAATACCCCATACAAGAAAACCTAAAAATATAGTTAATCATTGAGCTCCCCTCAACCCCAAATTTTGACGACTAATGCAGCATTATTCAATTCAATGTAATCAATCATCATCTTACCGCTTCATCAATGCACAAAACTTTATTGATAATATTCAGATTACGAAGCATGTGAAGTGCATTCCAAATCCTCTTGTTTGTTGTTATATTTGTTAAGAAGACCACAAACATTGATTTGCCCCCATCTTTGAATTCAATATCTTTTGAGACTTTAATTTTGAAGTGAGTGGAGGTGCTAATGTCTTCATTCTCTTCATCTGTTATATTAATAACTGAACCGAAAGCCCACGTTGTTCCCAACTGTTGCAAATGAGAGAGAGACCCGGGCTTTGCATCCGAGAGTACTAGTATATCTCCAGGCAATGTTCTATATGGCTCCTTTCCGCGGTCACTAAATTTGTTTTTCCAATCATCAACCTTAACATTATACATTAAGGTCCCAAATGGCTTACACTCGTCAAGATAGGTGACTTCGGCATATGGTGCTGACTGCATAATCTCCATACTAGAAGCCAGTTCTTCTCTTGTCTCTTCCAGTAATGGAAAAATGTATGAGCCAAGGTACTGCTCCGCTGAATCGAAAATTGTTGGAATCTCTTGTACCTAAATATATGTAGCAGAAGCTGATCATTAAGAAATGCTAGTCTCCATTCAAATATCATATAGCAACACTTGCAAGGTCAAGTAAAAGATAAGATAAAGATGAAGCAAGAAAATACTTACTGAACAGACTTATAAAAAATAGGAAACACAGAATTTTTTGCTTGCTTTTTTAGATGAAAAAACGGCAACCTACATTATCTCTACTTAGAACTTAGACTAAATCTTCATGACAGTGCTTATGAACAGATCTATTATCATATCTTTCATGTCTTGAAGTATTATACTACCATATCTAGAAATAATTATGTAATTATATACAAGTACTTAATGTAATAAATTTCATTTTTTGGATTCCAGATCAGTTCAAATTTCTTTAAATATATGCATCATCAGTCACAAAATGCATTTAATACTTTTCCACCACAACTAGTTAACATCTTTACAGTGATCACACACGTGTCCTCACGACAGAATATACACACACAAGTGTATTGATACTTCAAAAATGTAGAGGTCAGGGGTCCGTAAACCTTCTAGTCAGGATGGATTCCAGAGATGGATTCCATTAGTCTGTAGGCATTATGATCCCTAAGTCGACATGCACACAAAGACGCATCTATGCATGCTTACTGTAAATATGAAATCAATAACCAAAACCCATAAAAATGCTGATAATATACAGCTCAACCAAATCAGCAACCCAGAAGCAATCTATAGACTTAGGCAAGACATATGCATAAGCTCTAAAAACATATTAAACCATAAAGCATATTAAACTATACCAGCAAGCATAAATATCATTGGGCAAAATATGATTAGCCTTCTTTAAGGAGTAAAGGATAATGTCTGAAATCTATATCCATATTACTCTTCCAAGAACCTACTTACCACCGAGTATATTTGGTTTAGTTTGGTTTCGGCATACAATCAAACCATTACAGATACAATCATTTTCTACCTATTAAATAATCAAAAATCTTTACAAAACACAAAGTAAAAATCAAAATGTCAACAAACTGCCAAACTAATGTACTGATTAATACAAGGGAACATAACAAAAACAATCTAAGAAAGGTCAAGAGTTCGACTTCTGCCATGTACATTGATTTTACCTATAAAAAAGAACATAACAAATACAAAGAATCAAGAAACAAACCTGGTCTACATAAAGATTCTCATCCAAGATGTCTGTAAGAGACCATGAAAACACCAGTTCAGTCAAATTAGTGATTCTCTCATCCTTTGGTTTCATACTGTCTGAATAAACCTCTTCCATCATCATAAATACTTATAATCTGCAAAACCCAATACTCATAAAATCAAGAAACCACCATTTATACATACAAAGTTAAGCATGATTAGTACATAACAAACAAACATACTTTCCTTAGTATAGAAGAAAAATGCAAAAAAGAAAAAGATTCTAGGAATCTTCCGTACAATCACTAACCTACTTTTGAACAAAGAAAAAGAGAGTGTGTTTTCTTGATCATTTATCAAATGTACAAAACCCCATAATTTTCAAATGCTCTTTGGCTAAAGATTAAAAGGGTAAGGATCAGAAAGCTTTAAGTAAATGCAGAGAATGGTCTGTTCATTTTCCACATTAGTTGACCCCAACGTCTTGCATTTTTCTATGCAATTTCATTGCTATACTTTACTACTTTTGCTGCTTTGTATACATCAGAATCATCATCACAACAGGAATATATTTACATTTTTTTATTAATATAATCACTTATAACTAGGATACGAAGTCTAAAAATTCCTTAGAAAATAAAAATGAGGGATTGAGAGTCATTTTTTTTATAATGCGCAATTATCAAATTATCCTTGTATTAACTTTTTTAAGAGCTGTTTGTTGTGAATGCCGAGGGCATTTGATCTTGAAAAAATGACAAAAATAGCTAATTTTTGAAAAAATTTAACTAAAATAGTCATTCTGAGCAAAATGTCCAATTTTAGTCGATTGAATACTCTACTGTCAATTGGATATTCTAATTTGTATAATATACTCCATTGATAGTTTTCATATATGGGATACTCCATTGATAGTGGGATATCTCGTATAAAGTGAATACTCCGACAGTGGGTATCCCATTGACCAATTTTTCAAAAATTTGTCATTTTTGTTAATTTTGTGTAAAAATAAGCTAAATTTGTCATTCACTCTTTCATTGCTCAATAAATAAGAAATTAGCTTTGAAAATAATATTTTCCAAAAATAATTGTGACCAAATTTTAGTAGAATGCAGTGAAAAACTAACCGAATCTGCTTGTTTGAAAAATTTAAAAAAAATAGTGACATACATGATAAATGGATAGATCCTTATAATTTATATATATGTTTTAATAATTTAATATATTTCACATTTTTCTATTTATATGAGTTAAAATAAATAATTTTTAAATAAAAACTAAAATGAATTGAGAAAAAAGAGCGACATTACTAATATTTAACTTATCAGCTCATAATTAGTTAATAATAAATTCAAAAGTTTTTTTTACTTGAAAGTTATTATGACTAAAGTGACTATCGAATTTTATTTTTCTGTTCATGAACACATGCTAATCGCGGAATGTCATGAGTTTAACTCATTTTTATTGGTGGAGTTTTTAATATGCAGGAGGTCCACTTTTATTAATAAATATCAATCAATCAAAATGAAATAAATTGGGGAGATATCGGGTTTAACATGTGCTTTGGAGCACACACCAGGAAAATACCATAAACATTGAGTGTCCGTTTGAGAAATCTTAAAATAAGTAACTTATAACTTAAAATAAATAATAACTTATAAGTAATAAGTAAAATAAAAATTATAAGTTATATAAGTGTTTGGATAACTTTACTTAAAAGTCAAAATTATTTTTATTTAATCTAAAACAAATATTTTTATGTACAATTATCTTAATTCATGAGTTTTGAATTAATATAATATTAATAAACATGTATTTATAAATTAAAGTTAATAAAAAAACGAGAAATCAAAATAAGTTAAGAAAAAGTAGGTCGTTGCTGACATTCAACTTATCAGCTTATAAGTTATAAATTTAATTTATAAGTGAGGTCGACAAACACCCATCAATAAGCTGTTACGAACTTATAAGTTATAAGTAGATTATAAGTTGTGACACAAACAGACCCTTAATCCTTTTAGCTTAGCTTATTTGAACTTTATTAATATAGTAGTACATACTAGGAGTATAAGTACTCAATCCGTTTCAAAATAATATTTTATGCATATTTTAAGATATATTAAAATTATAATTTTGCATTTTTTTTAAAAAAAAAATTTTTGAATTAAAATTTAATATATATATATTTATTCAGAAAAGAAATTTTAAAATAATTTGTACAGCTATTTTTTTTATTTAATTTAAAATTCACATTACTTGTATTTGGTGACGGAGAGAATAAAATGATCGGAAGAGATGGAGCCGAGAAATTTTAGCAGTTTGCCTCGTAAAGCGAGTCATAAACCTTCTCCTGTAGTACGAGGGAACTGTGGAACAAAAATGTAGGACCCACTAACCCTCCTCGTCTACCACTCTCCACTCCCCAATTACCGCCTTTTTGGCCAATCTACAAAACTTCCTGCATCCTAGTGGCTAGGCGAACACAGGGTTTTACAAAAATAAAATCGAAACCGAATTTGAAATTGGTAAAAATTGATTAAAATAGAGTTATATAAAAGCGAAGTGATATGAAATTGAAAATTTGAAAATTGAACCTGAACTCTATTGTTTGATTCGATTTTATGTTTAAAAGAAAAATCGAACAAATTCAATAAATAAAAATAAATATTATGTTTAGAGCTATCACTCTGTAAATCATATAGAATATTCTACGTTGGAGGGTTTAAATCACAAAATAAAGGTTTCACTTCAATTTAGAGCCTTAACTAAGCTACGTAAATGAACTTTTTTTCCCATGCTAACAAAGAAATCCCATGAAACACACAGCAGTCTAAATTTTGTAACATTTTTTCTTTGCTAATTTCGTGTTTATAAATTTCAGTTTCGCAAAACATAAGCAGTAAAGGTATTTTTAAGTTAGGTTTATTTATTAAATTTATAATAACTTTTTCATTTTTATTTTATGCAATTTATAACAATATCAAATCGATATTTTTAAAACCGAAATCGATCCATAATCGATTACGGTTGAAATTTTTTATTCTGAAAATGTAGGACATGGGGTTCTGGTCCTGATTTTATCTAAAACTGAACCAATATTCGCTCTCCCGTAAACTGAATATGGGTCGGGTTAGCCCGATTGTCACTATAAAAATAACCTAACGCATCTAGTTTACAAAAATTTAATCCATTCGTCCGAAATAACACATGTGACCTATCCCTAATAATTATACGATGGTTTGGGTCCAATTGGGTTGGATTTAGTTGGTTAGAGCATCTCCAATGGGATGCACCTGTTAGTTATAAAATCTAGCTGGCAACCAAAAATTTGAAAATATACCTAATATGTAAAAAAAACACATCTCCAACGTAGACACCTGCTAGCAAAACTTTTAGATAACAAGAAACCAGCACGCTACATATGTTAATGAGAATCCATTATCTATATCAAATCCAGGTCATTTCCCTCCAAAATAAATGTATTTTGCCGCTATAATCCTAGTTATGTATCTAGGTATATATGTATATATATTCATAATTCAATAGTTATAATATATATATATATATATTATTTTTAAATATTATATTTTAATTTTATTTAATGTTAAGTGTAAAATTATTTTATTATAGAATTATAAAAAAATTCATTGTTTGTTTAAAAAAATCATGTTAACTAAATTTATTAATTACTTTTATAACTATTTTAATATAAATTATGTATTTATAAAAATTACTTATAAACAATAATAAAAAAAATTAGTAAATATTTTATAGTATATAGATGTAATGTTTGTTAACTAGTTTTTCAGATGTTTAGATTGTAACAATTATATCAAAAAAAATTATTAATTATATATTTTATTTTTACTTGTATTAAATAAAAAAATAAAAAAATAATGATAATTCATTTACAACCTCTTTTTTTCAAAAGATAGATATAAAATATGAATAAAACCATTAAAATTAAAAAATAACAATCAATAATGTTTTTCAAATATGGCTAACCATTATAGTTAATACCATTAAAGCAAAATTTCTTACAGATTCAACAAATTTTAGATAATATCTATTTTACCCTGTTTTAGCTAATGAAAATAGCTAATCCCCTTGGAGATGCTCTTATAAGACTATAATTGCTACTTTGCTAAGTCCAAGTCGGCAAATTAAGAGTAACTAAATATGTAGAGAAATTATAAAATCATGTTTTATGATTTATATATCTGTGTGTCTTCCCTCTTTAGGGTTATCAGATATAGAAAATGATCCCCAGTCAATCTGGTATCAGAGCTAGAAAATAGGCCGAGAAGATGAACAGTAAATTACTGTAGCAAATAGTAGTAAAGTTCAAAATTTCGGAATTAATAGTAACCAATGAACAGTAACCGATGAATAGTGAAAATTGAATAGTAATTATGAATATGAATAGTAAAAAATGAAATATCAATATTAAAATATAAAAATTAAATGAGACCTCCAGCAAAAATACTAAGAGATAATAATAAAAGTTATAAGTCTAAAATAATAGCAAATCTATTAATTTATTTTATAGTAGAAAATAAAGAAACAAAACAAATGTGTAAGAAAAATCTATATAGACAGTTAATATATTTATATAAATAAAATAAATAAATATTTGATTTATGAAAGATTATAAGTTAGAAAGTATTAAAATGATAGTAGATAAAAACTTTACTTTTAATAAAGATATAAATCAACATATTGAAAGTTGTAAAATAAGTATGCAAATAATAAATGAAAAATTTGATATTATAGCTAGGTTACGAACAATGTTGGAAGAGAGAGATGAAAAAATTAGAAAACTGGAAGAAGAAAATCTTTTAATAAAACGAGAAAAATTTATTAAAGAAACCAATTTAGAAATTCAAATAAAAGACTTAAAAGAAGTATTAACTGAACAATATAAATTAATAAATGATTTAAGGCAAAAAATTAAAAAATGAATTGGATAGATCCAAATGCAATAACTAGAAATAATAGAAAAATAAAAGAATTAATAAAAAATCAAGAAAAACTAGAAATAGAACTAGATAAATTGCAAGAAAGAAAAAATGAAATTGAATGGACAAGAGAAAATAGGGATGAAATAATAAGATGTTATCAACAACTTAGAAATATGATAATAACATTTAGAAATAATAAACTAAGAATACAAGAACTTAAAAGAATAATTTTATCAAGTAATATAACTGGATAATAATACAGTTTGAAAAAATGTCATTAGAAAAATTAAGTGAAAAACAAGATGTATATTATCAAATGGATGAATACGAAGAAAGAACATCACAAACTCTAAGTTTTAAACCGGATATATATAATCAAATCCAAAGTGAAACAGAAGAACTAACAATAAAAAAGATATTCAAAACATCATATTTTGAAAGAAATAAAGAAGTTAGATATATAGTTCAAAAACATGAAAATGTAATAGACATAGATACGATAAATGAAAAAGCAAAAATAAATTTAATAACAGATGGTTTGATAAAAACAGAACTATCTAAATTAAAACAAAAAGAAGCAAATAAACTAAAAAATATTTATTTTGGAGCAATAGAATTTACAATAAAAGCATATTTTCAGAAAAATATTGATACTCCTATACAGATATATGTACTAGACGATAGAATAATAGGAAATATACAAGATTCATTAATAGCAGTAGTAAAAGGAAACTTAATATATCAGAAATTAAAATTTATAATACAACCTGATTTTAGCATATCATTAAGAGATGAAAATAAAGAAAGATCTTTAACATTATATTATAAATTAGATGAAATAAAAATGCAAAAGGGAAGTAAAGTAATTAGTATAGAAACTAAAATAGTATATGCTATGACTGGAAACCATCATGTAAAGAAACAAACGGAATTAGGAATAATAGTACCAAAATTATATAATGATATATTAGAAAAAATTGAACATAAAGAAGAATCTCAAATAACAATCCCAGAAGAATTTACAATAGACTTTAGTAATAGACAAATAATTCCAACACAAAGAATTAAACCAATATTGGAAGGATCTAGATTAAGTTTTAGAAAAGAACAAAACCCTATAAAATTAGTTAGATCAATGAGTATGACCAGTAGAAAATTAGGTTTAATAAAATTACCGTGTTATGAATCAGATAAATTAAGAATAAAAATAATAATATTTAATGGAATATTTGTCAAAGAAGTCATAACAGAAATAAATACTGGAGCAACAAAAAGTCAAATACATATAACTGAAGTTGACTCAAACAAATGTGAGGAAATAGAACCTCAAATAATAACTGAACCAAATAGTTCGAGAGAAACAATAATAACAAAAGGTATAAAATTAAGATTAAAAATTTTAGACTTAGAATATAATATAAGTCTAGGAGTGATAGAAAATGACGTTAGTTATCAACTATTATTAGGAATGGATTTCTTAAATGAAATAAAATATAATATAACGAATGAAGGAATAGAAATAAATGATCAGAATAAATTAAGATTTATAGACAGAATATGAACCCTGAAAAGGAAATAAACGAGAAAAAAGATGAAATAGAAACTATTAATAAGATAATAAAAGAAACATTAATTATGTCTCAAGAAAAAGAACTGCAATACTTAAAAGAAAAAGAAAAACTAGAGGAAGAAGTAAAAGAATTAGAGAAAATAAAAGGTAAGAAAAGAAAAACATGGATAATTGAGGGAGAATGGAGAAAACGAGTTTATAAATATGAATAATACTGAAAACCAAATAAAAGATATTTGGAACGAAATATTTATAAAAGAAAGTTTAAACGCTATATTAAAAAAGATGGAAGAAAATTAAGAAATTAATAGAAAAATAATTAAGGAAGAAATAACAGCGTTATGGAATATGTCAGAAATCCTAATCTTTAAACAAATATTAGATAAGTTAACTATTATACAAAATAGATTAGAACAAAATAAAGAAAAGAAAATAATTAAAGACGAAACAAAAGAACCAGAAATAGTACCTATAACAGTAATAGGAAGAACTAAAGAACCTATATTAATGGATATAAGCAAATCGAAACCGAAAATGACTATAGGGGTTAAAAGAGCAATAAATGGTTTAACAGAACTTCATAAATCAGGAAAATTCTAGAAAAATGTCTATAAGAGAACATAGTGCTATAACATTTTTTTAAAAAAACATGGAAAAGAGTTAATGGAAAAAGAAAGACAAAAATATGAACCTATAAAACAAGAAATAAGAAAAGATGAATTAGAAGAATTAAGAAAAGAAAATGCTAAATTAAAAACTAAAACCAATATAGAATGGTTAAATAAATATAAATTTTATAAAAAAAAATATAAAACCCAAAAGAAAGAATTAAAAGAAACAAAGTTAGAAGTAATAAATGTATTAAAAGAAATAGATAATTTAAAAAATGAGATTAATCAATTAAAGATAGAATTACAAGGAAAGAAAATTATTAAGTCTGACGATAGTGATCCAGAAACGAATAAAGAACAAGGTGAGAGTAGTAATACAAGTGAATCAGATAGTAATCTAGGAGAAGAAGGATTAAATTACTTAGAAGAATCAGATAATGAGGAAAAGGAAATAATAATAAAAGAAAATAAAGAAATATTAGAAGCCCTTGGAAAAACTGTAAATGCAATTATAACAAATGAAGAAAAAAGCGATGAAAGTGATATAGAAGAAAGAGAAACTTCGCATAAACAAACAAATTATGAAACCGAATCAGATAATATAATGGATGAAGATGCATACCTAGAAGAAGAAATAGAAGATTATATAATAACTAAAAATAATATTAAAATGTCAGGAAATATACCTATAGGACAACAAAATGAAGTACAAGATTTCATAGGATCAATAAACCAAGGAATAAATATAAATGGATATTTTCTAGATTTAGATAATGTCTACGACGATCAAGAAATAAGTAGAAGAATAAAAGATTGGAATTTAGGGATGTATATAGCCTTAATGAATTCAAAAAATATAGAAGATCTGGATTATGTTTTTGAACTAATATCAAAAACAATTGTAGGAAAAGCAGCATTTTGGTTAGAAAATATTATTTATGAATTAAAAGGACAAGTAAGAACGTATGCTAGAAGCTGGAAAGATACGTTAAACGCATTTGATATATTATTAAAAAGAGAATTTCTAGGAGAAAGATGGTTTGTATCTCAAGAAAATATAACAGTAGAAAGAAAATTAGAAATAACAATGTATCTAAATAATATGAAATGTTGTAGAATTAGTAAATTACCAGAATATACTATAAGTTTTACTAAATTCTTTTATGAAGCTAAGTTTTTACCTAATGAAAGCTTAGTATATCAACAACTGTATTATGATCATTTATCTTCACCTTATAATACCGAAATAACTAAAGAATATAATAATCTAGAACCTAAGGAAAATACATTAGGAGAAAGAATTAGATTATTAAGAGCATATTTAACTCGAAAATGTGATGAATATAGAATTCAACAGAGAATTAAAAAAGATAAAAAACAAGGATTAAGAGAAATCTGTAATTTCACAGAGAAAAAAATTAATATTTGGATGTGATAATCAAAATTATAAAACTAGATAGAAATATAGGAAATATAGAAAAACAAATTATAATAATCAAAATGAATATTATAAAAAACAAAATAAAACCTATAGACCTTATAAACCATTTAATCGAAGATTTAAAAGAAGAAAATTTAAAAAATATAGAAATACTCCTGAAAATAGAAAGAGATTTAGATATAAGAGAAAGTTTAGAAAAAGAAATAAAACAAAAATAGCAGATTGTAAATGTTGGAACTGTAATGAAAAATGACATTATGCAAATAAATGTCCTAAATTACAACAAAAAGGAGTAAAATACATAGATACTACCGAATTAATAATAAAATTAGAATACATAAGAGAAGATAATAATAACTGGTATGATGAAGAAGTATTCTATATAAGTGAAACAGAACCAGAAGAAATAAATTATATAAATGAAAATGATAGTAGTGATGAAAGTTTAACTACTGAATAGAATAAAATGGTAGCTATATATATTGAAGCACAGGTAGAATATAAACCTACTAAATATATAAAACAAAAGATATTTATAGATAGCGGAGCAGATATTTGTTTAGCTAAAGAAGAAGTATTTACTCAACACAAATGGAAACGTACTAAAAATAGAATAATAGTAACATGATTCAATAACCATAAAAAAGAGATAGATATAATAGCAGAAAATGTAAGATTTATATTAGGAAAAACAAGGTTTAGGTTACCTATAATATACCAAGAAAATAATATGAAACAACAAATGTTACTAGGAAATAACTTTTTAGATTCTTTTAAAACTCAAATAATAAAACAAGATAGGATAAGTTTGTTAACACCTTGCGAAAAATGGATAGTATTAAAAAGAATAGTACCTGTAAAATCAATAGAAATAAGTAATATTAAAGCAGAAAGAAAAACTAATTTAGAACTATTAAAACAAAAATATTTAAAAGCCTTAGAAATAAATTTTGGAGAACATCCAATGAAGTTATGGGAAAAAGAAAAAATATAAGCTGAAATAAAACTGATAAATCCTAATGATATAATTAGAAACAGACCAATAAGATATAGTCCAACAGATCAAAAGGAGTTAGAAGTTCAAATAAAAGAACTATTAAACTTAGGACTAATACAAGAAAGTAAAAGTCCGCACAGTAGCCCAGCGTTTTTAGTAAGAAATCATAATGAAGTAAAAGAGGAAAAGCTAGAATGGTAATAGATTATCGAGAACTAAATAAAAAGACTATATTTGATGGATATTTTTTACCATATAAAAGAAATTTAATAAACCAAACAAGTAATAAAAAATGGTTTAGTAAATTTGATTGTAAAAGCGGATACTGGCAAATAAAATTAATAAAGGAATCTAGATGTTTAACAGCATTTAGCGTTCCACAAGGACATTATGAATGGATAGTACTACCATTTGGATTAAGAACAACCCCACAAATATTCCAAAGAAGAATGGATAAAATATTTAGAGAAATGAATGATTTTATTCTAGTATATATAGATGATATATTAATATTTAGTGACAATTTAACATATCATTCAAAACATCTAGATATATTTATTCAGACTATTAGAAACCATGGAATCCTATTATCAGAAAAGAAATCAGAAATATTTAAACACGAAATAGAATATTTAGGATATATTATAGATTCTGAAGGAATTCAGTTACAAGAACATATATCAACAAAAACAAAGAATTTTAAAGAAACTTTAGAAAATAAAAAAGTACAACAATTCTTAGGAATAGTAAATTACGCTTCAGATTATATAAAAGACTTACTAAAATTAAGAAAACCTTTACAAGACTTAAAGAAAAATAAAACTTTTGAGTGGAAAGAAGATCATACAAATGCAATAAGAGTACTAAAAACAAAGGTAGAAAATTTACCTAAACTACGATTACCCAAAGATACTGTTCAATTATAATTATTTACAGATGCTAGTGATATAGGATGGGGAGCAGTATTAGTAGCTTTTGAAAAAGATGATATTGATAAAGAAAACCCTTTAATATGTGGATATGCAGCTGGAACTTGGAAACCCAATGAAAAGAATTATCATATTAATGAAAAGGAATTATTAGCGGTAAAATTAGGAATTAAAAGATTTTATTATCATTTACTACCTGTAAAATTTGTTGTAAGAACAGATAACACTCAAGTAAGATCATTTATATTCAATAAAATTGACCCCTTACCAAAATTAAATAAGAGAAGAAATTGGCAAGCATTCTTTACTTGTTATGATTTTATTATTAAAAATATATCAGGTACTAAAAATATTCTTGCAGATTTTTTTAGTAGAGAAAATGGACAGGGATAACAAGAATATTCAACCGATGGAAATGATACTAGAAGAAATCAAGAGGAAGAGTGAACAAATTGCAACCTTGACCCAAGAAGTCAGTAACCTTATAAAAAATATTGAAGGAGCTATAAGCTTACCAAAAATATTACACCCCAAACTTTTGTATCAAGACTAGCTACAACTCCTACAATATCAACCCTTACCCAAACAGAAATATCCAAACCAGAACAACCAAAACCTCAAGTTTCTATATCAGACATAATTAAATATCCAAAAGAGTATATAGAAGCCTTTGAAAAGATAACAAAATTTTATGACTACAAGTCCAATAATACTATCCTCAGAACTGGAAAGTTTAATAAATATCCAAGGTATATCTGCAAAGAAGACGCTGATCCTAAAGTGGTAGAAAGCTTATTAATGTTGGGATTTATTGATAAAATCATGGTTGATGAAACATTAAGAAGTATATCAAAACTTCCACCACTAATAGTTGAAAGCGTTAGTGCAATGATGCAATCATATGGACCATGAGGAATATATGGAGTGCAGGTATTTGATGCTTGTACCGACTTTATAGGAAAACCAATAATAATATGTCAGATATTCAAGTATGGAAGGAATACTACTATAGAAGGCGATAATACTAGTCTCAAGTCCCCTATGCCATGCACAATAGAAGGATTTCAAGAATGGATGTCAAATAAAAGAGCAATTAGATTATCAGTTCTAAAATCCAAACTTGAAGATCTTATAAAAGGAAGGAAGGCATGCGTATTAGGAACAAGTACGAAGGGAGACGTAGAAGAAATACTAACATTATATTATAATAATGATGTTTTGAAAACAGATACAAGTGATTTAACAGGTATGCATAACAGGATAACAGGTGAAAGTTACAATCATGCACCAAAAACCAAGGAGTTTTTCAAGGATATTATTACAGGACAAAGAAAGAAGACTGTAGTAGTTTTAAAACCCTTAGTAAAGGAAGGAGCATGTTCTAATCCTTTCGAGTAAGATTGTAATAACTCCTGTTATTTCAACATGTAATATTATAGTAATCTTATTGCCCAAACGAAGTTTGGTAACCATAACATATTAGAAAATGTTTTTACGGCCCAATAAAAATTGGTGACTGTAATATATGATTCTACGACCCAATGAAAATTGGTGACTGTAATATATGATTCTACGGCCCAATGAAAATTGGTGACTGTAATATATGATTCTACGGCCCAATGAAAATTGGTGACTGTAATATATGATTCTACGGCCCAATGAAAATTGGTGACTGTAATAAAAACAGCCAAAAAATTATGGAATTCTAGACAAAGACAAAAGACAGCTGGCATCAAAAGGAGTGGACGAAATAAAAAGAGAAAGCAGAAAGAAAAAGAAGACAGAAGACAAAAGAAGACAGAAGAAAAAGTGGCAAACGTTGAAAAAGAAGGCAGAAGAAAAAAGAAGACAGAAGAAAAAGTGGCTGTTATTCCTAGTGGACTAACAATGAGATTTACAGAAGGGGGGTTGAATGTAAATCTCAAAACTTTTTCAAGTTTTGAGCAGTTTATTAAAGTTGTGTGTTCAAGAAGAACAGGTGTGTGAATTGCTTTAAGCTAATACAGACAGATATATATTCAAGCACAAATGTAAAGAACACAACAGACCTTAAAAACTTTTCTGGTGGATTTGTTGTTCCACCAGAGATGGTATTTTAGAAAATCTGTGATTAAACAATGTTGATCACAGCTGCATCCTAGTACAAACTAGATGAATTTTCTCTCAATATTTTTCTAAACAGCTCTGGAAAATCTCACTTCTAATTACTAGCTTCTACTTGGTTTATATATTACCAAGTGTACAAGTGAAGAACAATATAAAATACAGTAATAAAATAAGATCTTCACTTGCTTCTTTTCCTGTTCACTCCAGTACTTTGTTGACTATTGCATCTTTGTACTAAAGAAGAACGGCTGCTTTTTCTGTTGTTCCTGAAATTCGGCTACCACATCTCAGTTGTCTCTATCAACCCATGTGCCTCTGTTTGAAGGTACAACTACCCCTTATCAACGGCTAATCATCAGAACATCCGTTGAAGCTTTCATCCGTTGATGTACTCATCCGTTGAAGGATGTTATCCGTTGAAGCTTTCATCCGTTGATGCACTCATCCGTTGAAGGATGTTATCCGTTGATGACTTTATCCGTTGAAGCTTTAGAGACATCCGTTGAAGCTTAGTTTCTCATCCGTTGAAGGTCTTTAAGTCATCCGTTGATACCACTTCACTTATACAAAATTACAAGGCATGAAGTATTTACAATTGGCCTTCCTATCTGCATATCATCTAGTAGTCAACATGACTCATAGTTTCTCTCAACTTCCAAGAATTACATTTTAAATACAGAGACTGAAACATGCTACAACACTAGACTTATTTCTAAGTAAAGCTACACCATCAACGGATAGCCAAAGTGGTCTTATCCGTTGAGGCTACAGACACTAAATTTCTACTTAAGTATTTTGTTAAACATATCATCAAACTAATGCACATACACTCCTAACAATCTCCCCCTATTTATGTCTATAAGAATTGTAGGCATAAATTCAGGGTTAACTTGATGATAACAAAACACTTAACTGATATATGAATTGAAACTAAGTAGAAATTTAAAAATGCTGCAAAAGTGTATGTACTAGGAGGTAATTGAAGATTTACAGTGTTTCCAAGGACACTCCTTTAGTCTGAGCAAATCATCTTTTTCTTCTTTGTTCCCTGGTTCTCTTTCCCAGCCTTTTGTCATTTTCCTCAATTTGGAGTTGGAGTTGTCTGAAGAATTCAGCTTCATCTTCAATACTGACGTCCAACTTAGATTGCATTTCTTTGAGAGTTTCATTGCTGGCAATCTTGAGTTGGTCTTCAAGTCTGAAAAATCTTCTGACTCCTTTATCATCTCTAAATTCCATCAACCAATGAGGTGATTTGTGAATTTTCATTTCCCTTTCTTGAATGAGTAAAGTCCTGGGTAAAGCATTGGGCTCCCTCCAAGTTTTCCTTATTTTGGCTATCTTGTTGAGAATTTCAGTCTTGGCAGTTCTGGTAAAGCCAGAATCCTTTTGTATAGCTGAAAAGACTCTAATCAAGGTAGAGTAGCCTTCATCCAGAATCCTGTGGAGAGGCCATGTTCTTTCCCCAGCTCCTTTATATCTGAACACTAATCTCTCTGGTAGCTGTCTGTAGGCAGCTAATCCCCTTACATCCTCCAGCTCATCCAGATAGAGTTCAATGTCTGAAATTTCTTTTATGTCACAGATGTGAACATAATCATCTTTAGAAATGGGTGACTTAGGCTTAGGTTTTTGTTTTTGAGTGAATTTCTTAGAGGTTATGGGAGGTGTAGATTTTGGTTTTCTTTTCTGTTTCTTTGGTAGTGGAAGAGTGGTTAGAAAGGTAGGCAATTTGATAGTGTCCCAATCAATAGGTTCCTCTTTTGGAATGATTGGTTCACCATGGATGTTTATTGTGGGATCAGCAACAAGGGGTTCAGGTATGGAAGGTAGTGGTTTAGATATAGATTTGGTTACTTCAGTGTTATCTCCACTCCTTCTATGTGCCTTGGCCTTTCTTCTGTTTCCCTTCTGCCATTCCTCTCTTTCTTCCACACTCTCACCAAATATACTCCCTAAAACCTCATCTAGGTTTGTAGTCTTGTCTTCACCCCTGACTTCAATCACTTTTTCTTTTTCAACTAGACTTGACTTTAGCTGTTGTTCAAGCTTTGCTTGTGCTCTTTTGTCAGCCTTTAATTGCTTGTCTTCTTCCTTCTTGGCTATTGAGAATTTGGGATGTCCTTGCATCACACATATGCTCTTTCCCTCTCTAATGATAATAGCTCTATTTCTCCTTACAGCCTCATCCATGGTCTTTTTGAGATAAGCAATACTCCTGCCTAAAATCTTGTTCTCATCAGCTTTTGGAGGAGGAAAGTCCACTTCTTTTAAAGGATTCTTTGTTGAGTCCTTATTGGATCTTTCATTGGGCTTGAGAATTATAGCTTGTAGTTCTTTGGAAGAAGCTTCTCCATCCTTATGACTCCCTACTGGCATGAGCTCCATGTTGATTGGTTCAATTTTTGTGCTGTATTTCACAGATGTTGATTTGTCTTGTGTAGAACCAAACAACAGTTGCAACCTTTCATCAATTCTCCTCCTTTGCTCTTTCACTTGAATTTCAGCTGCTGCTAGCTGAATCAAATCAATTCCATCAGGCTTGCCCTTGATTTGAATGATTGGAGAAGTAGTGATGGCAGGAACTAGCACTTTAGATATGTTGACTTTTGTAGATGGCTCTCCTTCCCCTTCCCTTTTACTCTCCCCCTTTTTGTTATCATCAAGGAGAGGGGTCAAGCCTTGTGCTTTTGCCAGCTGCATTAGGAGACTGGTTTGAGATTGTTGATTGTGAAGAATGGTGGCCACAGAATCTTCAATAACTTGAACTCTGTCTTCTAACTTGGCCAACCATTTTTCAGTAACAGATTCTTTCTTCAATCTCAAAACCAAGTCCTGCAATGTACCATAGGGCATGACTGAATCCAATTTTTCTGAAGTATAGGTTTTCAAGTCAGCAATATCCTTCCTGAGATCATCCATACTCAGATTCTGCTTCACTTGCTGCAGCTTCATGAGATGCAGTGAGTCCAGGTGAGCTTGAAGGATAGCCTTGATACTTGCATGTGAAGTATTCTGAATGGCCTGTTGAATAGTGTTGATTTGTTTGACTAAAGAGACATTGAATTCCCCTGATCTATACTCCTTAGTCAAGGCCCATTCAGGTAGATTTGGAATTGAACTAGGGCCTTCATCTCCCCCTAAGTTCATGCTTCCATCAAAAGAAATAGAGTCATCATCATCAGAATTTGCTCCAAATTCCTCAGATGGCTCACCAGCTGTAGAAGGCATTTTGTTAATGGCAGCTTTATCCCTTTGAAGAGATTCTGTTGTGTGCACTAGATGTAGTGACCTTGCTGCCTCCTCATTGCCCTGAGCAGCCAACAGTTGATAGGCTGTCACAGGATGAGTAAAAGTGTCAGCATCCAAGGAAATGTTATCAATTACAGCTTTGTAATGTTGCTGAAATTGTCTTTCCTTTTCAGCATCATCCACAATCATTGACTCATTAGCAATGGCTGGTTCCACCCTTGTATCTACTGTACCTGCTTTTCTCTCTTTTTCTCTATGTTCTTGCATCAGGGGCTCCTCCTGGCTCACACATCTCACTCCCTCACCTTCACCTACTAAGGTGGTACTCCACTCACTTACTTTTGCCATGCTGGAAGAAATAGCATGCATTTTTGAGCTCTCAATCTCTCCTTTTGCCTGGGAGCAACCCAGCCTCTCACTCAAATTGTCACTCCCTTCCCTCAATCCTAAGAGTGATTGCACAGTATTCATGTCTTCTACACTTGGAATTAATTCAGTTATTTGTGTAGAGACTGTCAACGGATGTGGAATATCCGTTGAAGATGAAACTGATGTTATCAACGGATAACTGCTGTTAAGCTTATCCGTTGAAGAACAACCACTTGTCAACGGATGAGTGATATCCGTTGAAGAAGGAAAAGAAGATGAAATTGAAAGTGATATAACTGTTGAATCTGTGTAGATTGATTTGAGATGTGGTGACACAGATCCTTCAATTATATCTGAAAGAATTTGCGGGTGATCCAACAAATCATCTAAGAGATGATGATCACCTGTATTTGAGTGGGGCTTCTCCCTGAGTTGTAAAGAGGGAGAATCAGGAATTGATGGGAATAACATATCCATATCCAGAGATGGTGATGAAGTGTTTGGTGATTGATGTGTGATTATTGTGAGAGAATGGGGCTGTGACTCCACATTTATTGGAGTCACATCAAACTGAGTTTGAGAAGGCATAGATACAGATGGATGTATCTGTGCAGTGTGTGCACCCTGTGTAGAAGATTGGGTTCTGGCCTTCTTTCTTCTAATAAAGGCTTTTGTTGGTGAGTGTTTGGCTTTAGTGTCCCTCCCTCTTTTGTTCTGTGTTCCTGGTTTGGAACTATTTTCAATAGTAACATCCTTTTGGGAGGATGCTACTAGGGATGTGCTAGATACCTTTTCAACCACCACAGATTTTTGAGAAACTGTGGCTTGGCTAGCTTGGGAAGCACTCAACTTTCCTTCCTTATCCTGGGGGTTTCTTTGATGTTCACCCCTCCCCTCACCACTCACACCCTGTTCACTCACCTCAGGGTTAATAGTTGGTGTTACAACTGTTGTCTTTTAAGAAACAACAGAGGTGGATTTCTTTGTCTTGGATTTTGAAAGTTTAGTTTTGGTGACCTTGGTAGAAATCTGTTGGGGCATCACAGATTTCATGGCCACACTAGAAGATAAAGAAATAGAGAGGTTGGAAGAAGTAGGAGTTGTAGAAGCAATTACCTCACCTACCTGAGGTGCATTCATGATTGGTAAATATACCAATGGCACACTGCTGTTAAGATCCATTCTCTTCAAGTCTGCAAGAACTCTTTTCTCTTGTGCCCAGCACTTGAGTTTATTATTCTCATTGATTATGACTAAACCTTCAGCAACATGGTTAGCCAATAACATAAAGAATCTAGCATAATAGATGTTATTAGGTCTATTAGCTTTGTTACCCAATCTAGTACCTAATTCTAGCATCACATAGTTGCTAAAGTTAAAATACCTATCAGAAACAAGCATATAGAGCATATTAACCAGAGATGAAGTTATGTCATCAAAATTACTAATTTTCCCAGAGAAAACCTTTATAAAGGCATCCCCAAGGAAACTCCATTCTTTCCTAAGGCCTTTTCTTCTAATACTCCCTAAATTAGCAGAGTTAAGAGAATAACCTATGGAATCTAACATGCTGGATACATCACTATCAGTGTGTGGTGTCATGGCATTGTTCTCAGGCAATTTAAAACATGCTTGTAAATCATCACAGTTAATACAGTGAGTTTTACCTTTGAGAGTGAAGGAGATAGTCATATCCATGGAGTTGAACTCAGCAGTTGTCCAAATCTCCTCAACTACTTCACAGAAAATTGTTGGGGCTTCCAGCATTGCATAGCTAAGTTTACAGTTTTTGATGAAGTCCATCATTTTGTGATAGTCTGAGTGGGCTTCATTCTTTTCTACCAAAGCTATGAAATTGTTCTTTTCATAGATGAACCCAGATTGAGACATAATCTTCACGACTGGTGCCATTTTTGTGAGTAGAAATTGCAGAGAATAACTTGAAGTTTTTGCAGAGAGAAAATGGTAAATGCTTGAAATTTCAAGAAAGCGTAAAGTAAAAATGAACAATCAGAAGGACTTATATGCTTTCTCAAATTAATAAACAAAAATATAAAATAAAGATTTATCAATAAATATGCGTTAGTGAATTTCAGCCGTTTAAGAATAAACTGTAAGTATTCTAAAAACTACCTTTAAAACCAATACATACAGATGTATGTATGAGTATCAACGGTTAAGAGAATAGAATCAACGGCTGTTAAACACCTGAATCGATTGATGTGACATTTCAACGGATAAGGCAAATTGTCATCCGTTGAAAGGTACTTCAGTTTTATCCGTTGACGGATAAAAATTCCAGAAATGTATTTGTCTTTCAACGGATAATGACTATCCGTTGATAGAGCAATTTTGACTTTCAACGGATAGGGAACATCCATTGATGGAATAAACTATGTTAAAAGTCAAATTTGTTCTTGGCAACTAATATATTTCAGGCTTCAATTCAAATTGCAATAAAGACATGAATTTTAAGAGTAATTAAGCATACCTAGCTCACTTACCAATCTTGTGAATGTTGATTCATCAAGTGGCTTGGTAAATATGTCAGCAATTTGTTGTTCACTTGGAACAAAATTTAGTTCCACTGTACCATTCATGACATGCTCCCTAATGAAGTGGTACTTGATATCAATGTGCTTGGTCCTTGAGTGCTGCACAGGATTCTCTGTTATGGCTATGGCACTTGTGTTGTCACAAAAGATAGGAATTCTATCAACATGAAGTCCATAGTCAAGGAGTTGGTTCCTCATCCATAACACTTGAGAACAGCAACTTCCAGCAGCAATGTATTCAGCCTCAGCTGTAGAAGTAGAGACTGAATTTTGCTTTTTGCTAAACATGATACAAGCTTGTTTCCCAGGAATTGGCAGGAGCCTGTTGTACTTTTCCTATCTATTTTGCAACCTGCATAGTCTGCATCTGAATAACCAATTAGATCAAAGCCAGATTCTCTAGGATACCAAATACCTAAATTTGGTGTACCCTTGAGATATCTGAAAATCCTTTTGATAGCAATTAAGTGAGACTCCCTAGGATCAGCTTGGAATCTAGCACAAAGACATGTAGCAAACATTATATCTGGTCTACTAGCAGTTAAATATAAAAGTGAACCAACCATGCCTCTATAACTTGTAATATCCACAGACCTTTCAGTCTTATTTAATTCAAGTTTGGTGGTAGTGGCCATGGGAGTTTTTGCAGATGAACATTCCATTAAGTCAAACTTCTTTAAAAGATCATAAATATATTTAGTTTGACTAATGAAAATTCCATCACTAACTTGTTTAACTTGTAAACCAAGAAAATAGGTTAGTTCTCCCATTAGGCTCATTTCATATTTACTTTGCATTAGCTTAGCAAACTTTTTGCAAAGTTTATCATCTATAGAGCCAAATATTATGTCATCTACATAAATTTGAACAAGTATACTAGAGCCATTAACATCCCTAAAGAAGAGAGTTTTATCAACAGTACCTCTAGTGAAGTGATTCTCCAAAAGAAATTTTGATAAGGTTTCATACCAGGCTCTAGGTGCTTGCTTCAGTCCATAGAGTGCTTTCAACAGATAATACACATAGTCTGGAAAATTTGGATCTTCAAATCCTGGAGGTTGACTTACATAGACTTCTTCCTCTAATTTCCCATTTAGAAATGCACTCTTGACATCCATTTGATAGACTTTGAAATTGGCATGGGCTGCATGGGCTAGAAATATTCTGATGGCTTCAAGTCTTGCAACAGGAGCATATGTTTCATCAAAATCTATTCCCTCTTGCTGAGAATAGCCTTTAGCAACCAGTCTGGCTTTATTCCTTATGATAATGCCATTTTCATCCATCTTGTTTCTGAATACCCACTTTGTGTCAATAGGACTCTTGTTCTTTGGTTTGGGTACCAGCTTCCATACTTGGTTTCTCTCAAATTGGTTCAGCTCTTCCTGCATAGCTAATATCCAATCTGGATCCAATAGAGCTTCTTCCACTTTCTTAGGTTCCTCCTGAGATAGAAAACTACTATACAGACATTCATCTTGAGTGGCTTTTCTTGTTTGCACTTTAGATGATGCATCACCAATGATCAGTTCAAAGGGATGATTCTTGGTCCATTTCCTTTGTGGTGGAAGATGTGCTCTAGATGAGGTGGCCTCAGTATTGTCATGATGTGAGACAGAATGTTGACTAGTTGAAACTCCCCCTGAGTTGTTGGTCCTTTGCAGGGAACTTGGAGTTCTATCAACTGATGATGTAAATCGATTATCCGTTGATGAACTATGATCAACGGATGCTTCATTTTGTACTTCAACGGATGATGCACTATGTCTTTCAACGGATACTGCATTGCCTCTATCAACGGATGCAGTATTTTGTGCATTATCCAGGGGCATGTTTTGAATCCCTTTTGAAGTGTCATCTCCATCAGTCTCCTCTTCACTATCATCACAATATATCTCAATGTTGTCAAATTTGAGTCTCTCATTATGTCCCTCATCTGTTAGTCCATCAATCTTTTTATCATCAAACACAACATGCACAGATTCCATAACAATGTTGGTTCTTAGATTGTAGACCCTATAAGATTTTCCAGCTGAGTAACCAACAAATATCCCTTCATCAGCCTTTGCATCAAACTTCCCTTTATGGTCAGATTGATTCCTCAGTATAAAGCATTTACATCCAAAGACATGAAGAAAGTTTAGAGTTGGTTTTCTTCTCTTGAACAACTGATAAGGAGTCATGCCTTTAGCTTGATTGATCAAAGAAATATTCTGAGTGAAGCAGGCACAATTAACAGCTTCAGCCCAGAAATATGTTGGTAACTTTGATTCTTCAAGCATTGTTCTGGCAGCTTCAATTAAAGATCTGTTCTTTCTTTCAACAACCCCATTTTGCTGAGGTGTTCTTGGAGCTGAGAACTCATGCATGATTCCATTTTCTTCACAGAACAGCCTTAATGTCAAATTCTTGAACTCAGTTCCATTGTCACTCCTGATATTTCTAACCTTCAAGTCAGGATGATTGTTGACTTGCCTGATGTGATTGATAATGATTTCACTTGCTTCATCCTTTGATCCAAGAAAATAGACCCATGAGAACTTTGAGAAATCATCTACAATCACTAAGCAATATCTTTTTCTTGCAATAGATAATACATTGACTGGTCCAAACAAATCCATATGTAGCAGCTGTAATGGTTCATCAATTGTTGTTTCAAGCTTCTTTTTGAATGATGCTTTCCTTTGTTTGCCTTTCTGACAAGCATCACACAAACCATCCCTTGAGAATTCAACTAGAGGGATTCCTCTAACTAAGTCCTTTTTGACTAGATCATTCATTGTCTTGAAATTCAAGTGAGATAGCTTCTTGTGCCATAGCCAACTTTCAACTGAGCTTGCTTTGCTGAAGAGACAAGTAATGGATTCTGCATCTGTAGAGTTGAAGTCAGCTATGTACACATTTCCTTTTCTAACTCCAGTTAGAACCACTTTGTTGTCTTTCTTACTAGTGACAACACAGGCTTCAGAATTGAAGGAAACTGTATTCCCTCTATCACATAGTTGACTGATGCTCAGTAAATTGTGCTTGAGACCATCAACTAATGCAACTTCATTAATGATGACATTCCTTGTTGAAATCAAGCCATATCCCATAGTAAACCCTTTGCTGTCATCTCCAAAGGTTATGCTAGGGCCAGCTCTTTCCTTGAACTCTGTGAGCAGGGAGAAATCTCCTGTCATGTGTCTTGAACAACCACTGTCCAAGTACCATAGATTTCTTCCATTTCCCTGCACACCATAAAATCAATCAATTTGATTTTGGTACCCAAGTTTCCTTGGGTCCATCCTTGTTAGCCTTTCTCCTAGACTTCATTCCTCCTGCATCTTTAGACTTAGGTAAGTTTGAGTCAACCTTGGTCTTAGATGTAGTTGGTTGAGGTGTAGGGTTAGTCACAGAATCATTTAGCACATTTGTAAAATTATTAGGCATTGATTGTGCAAACATGTTATTCCACATGGGCATATTGTATGGCATTTGAGGCATACTAAATGCAGCAAGATAAGGATTGTTAAAATATGGCATGTTTACAAAATGTGCATAAGGATTTTGTTGAGACATAACAGGCATAGCATGCAGAGGTGATGCAGACATATTAGGCATAGAGGAGGGTACAGTTATGGGAGTCTTCTTAATGGATTTACAATTAGCAGATAGATGATTAACACTACTACAATGCACACAGCTTTTTCTAGGAGCATACCTATCAGGTGTGTAATTGTTGTGTTTATTAACTCCTACCTTCCCATTTCTGTTGGATTTTCTTTTAGATTCCTTTTTATCCTCAACCATCTTGAGCCTATTATTTAACTGTTCTAAGGTCATGTGCCCTACATTCACCTTACTGACATCTTTGGATGTGCTTGCTTCTTCTTTGACAAAGTTCTTTGAAGTTGAACCAAACTTTTTGTTGAGTTTCTTTAGATTCTCTCTTTTAGAAACATCTGCCTATTTTGATTGAGGAGCCTTCAACGGATGCTCCTTTTCTTCCTTCAACGGATAACTTTCATCATCCGTTGATTCCACATCCGTTGACAGCCCATCAATTAATTCCAGTTTCTTTTTATTTTTATCCCAGGCAGTTTCACAGAATGATTCAATTCCTTGGACCTTAGCAATTTGAGCACTTACATCCCTAGATGTCTTCCAGGCTTTAATCACCTCTTGCTCTTTCTCTAATTGATTGGAAAGTATTTCTACTTTCTTAACAGATTCAGCTAGTTCATTTTCAACAGATATACAATGCAACTTTGTTTTCTCTAGGTCAATCATCTTATCTTCTAACAAAGCATTTCTATTACTTAAAAACAGATTGTTCTCTCTAATCTTACTATTTTCTTTAGCAAGAGATTTAAGAGACACACGCAAATGATATAATTCAGTAGACATGTCATTAAAAACATCATTGCACTCTTCTTTAGTAAGCTGTGTTAAGTCAGTAGTGATTACCTGATTGCTTGATGAACTAACTTCATTTTCTTCAGAATCAGCCATGAGAGCAAGGTTGACATACTCCACATCTTCATCCTCTTCATCTCCATTAGCTGCCCAGTCCCTGTCTTGAGTAATGAAAGCCCTCTCCTTTTGCTTGAGTAGATCAAAATATTTCTTTTTGTAATCTACTTGTTCAAATTTCTTCTTTTCAGAAGTTGGCTTTCTGCACTCACCTGCAAAGTGTCCACTTATACCACAATTGAAACACTTGAACTTGGATTTGTCCACAGTGTTTTTGTGAGGTTTAGTGGCTCTAGTGTTTTTCTTGAATTTCATCTTTGCAAATCTTCTGGACAGAAATGCAAGATGCTCATCAATACCATCTGAGTCATCTTGGCTGGAGTTGTCTTCATTTTCAGCAACTTGCTCTTTCCCCTTGCTTGATTCCTGATTTCTTATACCATCTTTGGAGTTTGATGTAGATCTCGCAGTTTCTTGTCTGCATTTCCTCTCATCTTCAGCTACCAATGCAACTGAACTTCCTTTCTTTCTCCCCTTCTCCAATACCTCATCTTGTTCCAGCTCTAGTTCATAAGTCTTCAAGATTCCATACAATCTTTCAAGAGTGAAGTCCTTATAATCTTGAGAGTTTCTTAAGGAGACAGTCATGGGTTTCCATTCCTTTGGCAAGGATCTTAAAAATTTAAGATTTGAATCCTTCACCTGGTACACTCTTCCATACAGCTTCAGTCCATTCAACAGCTTTTGGAATCTATTGAATGTTTCATTTAAAGATTCATTTTCTTCAAAATGAAAGTATTCATACTGTTGAATGAGAAGCTGCATTTTGTTTTCTTTCACTTGTTCTGTACCTTCACACAGTAGTTGAACTGTGTCCCAAACCTCTTTGGCAGTTGTGCAATTTATCACATTATCAAACATATCCATGTTAAGACCATTAAACAAAATGTTCATAGCCTTCTTATCCTTGTGGACTTCTTCTGTGTCTTCCATTGTCCATTCTGCTCTAGGTTTTGGAATGGATTGACCAACAGCAACTGTGGCTGTAGCAACTGTTGCTACTTTGTGGGGAATGTGAGGACCATTCTCAATGCAGTTTACATAACCTTCATCTTGGGAGAGTAGATGAAGGTGCATTTTCACCTTCCAATGGTGATAACTGTCTTTGTCAAGAACTGGGATTTTTACTCCAATATCCTTCTTACTCATCTTTGTTAGATTCCAAGATCTTTAAACTCTTTGTATGTCAAGAGCCTGCTCTGATACCAATTGTTATTCCTAGTGGACTAACAATGAGATTTACATAAGGGGGGTTGAATGTAAATCTCAAAACTTTTTCAAGTTTTGAGCAGTTTATTAAAGTTGTGTGTTTAAGAAGAACAGGTGTGTGAATTGCTTTAAGCTAATACAGACAGATATATATTCAAGCACAAATGTAAAGAACACAACAGACCTTAAAAACTTTTCTGGTGGATTTGTTGTTCCACCAGAGATGGTATTTTAGAAAATCTGTGATTAAACAATGTTGATCACAGCTGCATCCTAGTACAAACTAGATGAATTTTCTCTCAATATTTTTCTAAACAGCTCTGGAAAATCTCACTTCTAATTACTAGCTTCTACTTGGTTTATATATTACCAAGTGTACAAGTGAAGAACAATATAAAATACAGTAATAAAATAAGATCTTCACTTGCTTCTTTTCCTGTTCACTCCAGTACTTTGTTGACTATTGCATCTTTGTACTAAAGAAGAACGGCTGCTTTTTCTGTTGTTCCTGAAATTCGGCTACCACATCTCAGTTGTCTCTATCAACCCATGTGCCTCTGTTTGAAGGTACAACTACCCCTTATCAACGGCTAATCATCAGAACATCCGTTGAAGCTTTCATCCGTTGATGCACTCATCCGTTGAAGGATGTTATCCGTTGATGACTTTATCCGTTGAAGCTTTAGAGACATCCGTTGAAGCTTAGTTTCTCATCCGTTGAAGGTCTTTAAGTCATCCGTTGATACCACTTCACTTATACAAAATTACAAGGCATGAAGTATTTACAATTGGCCTTCCTATCTGCATATCATCTAGTAGTCAACATGACTCATAGTTTCTCTCAACTTCCAAGAATTACATTTTAAATACAGAGACTGAAACATGCTACAACACTAGACTTATTTCTAAGTAAAGCTACACCATCAACGGATAGCCAAAGTGGTCTTATCCGTTGAGGCTACAGACACTAAATTTCTACTTAAGTATTTTGTTAAACATATCATCAAACTAATGCACATACACTCCTAACAGTGGCAAATGTTGAAAATGAAGGCAGAAGAAAAGAAAAAGAAGATCGAAGACAAAAGAAGACAGAAGAAAAGAAAAAGAAGACAAAAGAAAAAGTGGCAAACGTTGAAAAAGAAGGCAAACGTTGAAAAAGAAGACAAAGAAAAGAAAAAGGAAGGGATGAAGGGAAAGAAAAAGGAATATTATGTCGGAAAAGCATATGATGTAAAAAAAATATCTCCCTCTATAAAAGAGGAGAATTGTAACAAAAAGATCATCAGTATTTTTATGAGTTTAAAAAATTCATCACTTGCTTAGTTGTTTTCTCTCTGAGTTTTCTTATACAAATTCCTTTTCTATACACATTAATGGCAAGCTAAAAACCTCACCTCTGCAATCTATAACAAGATAACATACAATTAATATATATATTTAAGCTGAAATTCATATAGATCAAGTACCTAATAAACATCTACTATTATAATAATTATAAAGATGAAGAAGCAAGAAACGGTAGATAGTCCGTTGAGACGCCTGAAGTTGCAGAGCCCAAGATGACGGGGAAGTCGAAATAGGGAATAACATTCACCAGAGACTCCGGTGAGCTGTTCTTGATTCATCAACTTTATAATTGTTTAAATGGTTTTGCTTATTTGGTATGCGATTAATATGATATGATACTTAAATATATAGAAATAACTGTTATGTGTAAATTGTTATGGATTGTAGAGAAATTATAAAATCATATTTTATGATTTATATACCTGTGTGCCTTCCCTCTTTAGGGTTATCAGATAGAGAAAATGATCCCCAATCAATCTGGTAAGAGTAACTAAATATGTACATAATACATTGTTCCACTTGTCAGTCTCATGTTGGTTCTTCTCAAACTTATACTAGCAGCAACGCTATAATCTAATATTAACAGCAACCATGATCCAATAGAAAACATTCAAATTTCATTTAAATATTTTTATAATTTTATTTATCTAATTATTTAATAATTTAAATATATTTATATAAATATATAATAAATATAAATTCATGATAAATATAATGAAATAATTATGAGTAAGTTATGTTTGTAGTTTAGGAGAATAAGGAGACTGTATGAAGTACTTTAGCAATTTAATAGTTTAGTAGGTGTATAATATTATTTTTTTTCATTTTCAATAACTAATATAAGGGATAACCGATGAATCAAATTATATTTCATTCCGATTATTATAATTTAGTATAAATTAGTATAGATGCAGATATTAGAGATGTTCAAAAAATCCGAAACCCGAAATCCGATTCGATCTGATCCGGAAAAAAGCCCGAGAAGCCCGATCCGGAAAAAAGTCCGGCCCGGTTTGGCCCGGCCCGCGGGCCTTAAATGAGCTTCCTTTTTTCTTGAAAATCCGACCCGGCTCGAAACCCGAAAAGCCTGGATAAAAGTCTGGATTTATAAAAGCCCAGATAAAGACTGGATCAAAAAAACCCGGATAAAAGCCTGATTCGGCCCGGATAAAAGCCCGGGCTTTTTGAAAAACCTGATTAAAAAACCAATTTTTTTATATAAAATTTGAAAATATACAATACTTTTTATGATTTATAAAATAATATATTATAATATTAGAAGCAATTAAGGTATATATGATTATTTATATATTACATTAAAAATAATTATTTATTTCGGTGTCTAAACTACTATATCTGATATATCAAAATATTATTTTCTCCGGTATTTAAATTACTCATAATTCGAGTTTTAAAATATTAAAATATTTTTTTAATATATAAATAAAAAGTCCGGATAAAGCCCGGTTCGACCCGATCCGGCCCGGCCTGCGGGCCTAAAATGGGTCATATATTTTTTAGGAAGCCCGGCCCGGCCCGACCGATTTTCAAAAAAAACCCGGCCCAATCTGTTTACAAAAAAATCAGGCTTTTAAAGTCCGGATAAAACCCGGCCCGATGGGCTTTTTGTGCATCTCTAGTAGACATTACTACACTCTCAGTCCCATTTGATGTGAACTACTTTTTTTATATATTTTCTTTTATATTACTTATTTTAGACTATCACAATTACATATATTTATATAATATACTTATGCCCCATTTGTTAACAGGTGAATGAGTGAGTAATGACTATGAACTGAACCATTCTTTTTTCCTCTGTTCAGATTGTTTGATTCAAATATTATACATCTGAATGACTGGATTTCTTCTGAACAAGTACTGAACGGGTGGGCTTCTAAATTTTCACTAAACCAGTCAATTTATATTTATGTCACTTTGCTTCTTTCAATTCTCCTGTACCAATTTTATATTTTGTCATTTTATTTAATATTATTCATCTTTTATTAATATTTTGTCATTTTATTCAATTCTCATGTACCAATTTTATATTTTGTCATTTTATTCAATGTTCATGTACCAATTTCATATTTTGTCATTTTATTCAATATTATACATGAAGTACTTTTCATATAGAGATGAACTATTATTTAAAGAATATAAATACATAATTTATTTTATTTTTCATCATATATAGTTATAAATTTTAATTACCAAATTAATGATAAATTGCACAATTTTTTTTTTTTTTGTAATTTGATGAAATTATTTAAAATGGTTTTGTAGTAAAATCAAAGTCTTCCAAAATTATTTCACAATAGAATCAAATTTACAATCAATTTTTTTTTTCAAATTTCAATTATTAAACTTTTTATTATATTTAAATATATAATTATTATTCTACGTTAGCAATAAATTTGATGAAATTTTATAATAGAATCAAGGTTTTTTACGGTTCTATATATAAAAAAGGCTCTCTCTTGAAAAAAACCACATATATATATATATTTAAAAAAATATTTTCATTTTTAATATGTTGTATTATCTTAAAATTATTAGTAATTGTACTTATTTACAGTCTAATTTTTAAAGTTGCCTAATTATTACAAAATGATAAAATTTTAACTTATCAAAAAAATATTTCGATCATATATATATTTTAATTTAAACAACTTTCAATAAAAAGAATTATTGAACATTTTCAACCGCTCAACAACAAAAATGTTAATGTTATCATTCAGAAATTTAAATAATTTTATCAAACAATCTTATTCATTACTGTTCAGATTATTACTGATTCAGATATTTTAACTATTCAGATAATTCTGTTCATATTTAACAAATGAGCCCTTTCTTTCGATAATTTCATTTACGTGTTTAACATTGAAGTCAACTTTTAGTTTCTTAAAAATTATGCTAGTCAAACAAGCCGATAACTTGGGACGAACTGATACTTTTTTTTAAAAAAAGGTGGAAATGAAACTAAAAAATATGTAGATCGAGAAATTTGCATTAGCCTGAACCCTATGAGTGAGGCCCAAAAAAATGATAAGCACTTTCTGCTTACTGATATTTCAGAAAATTCAAAATCTGATTGGCAAACTAAATTTTGAAAAGTTCGTGTTGCAACTTGCAAGTTTTGGGGTCTTAAAAGAAGCAGGTTGAATATTTCAAATGATTAAAAGTTTATTATCTACTGTCTCTGGTTTTGAGTTCGATTCTCGTTCATCCCGAACATTTATGAGAACAGATACTAATTTGTAAAATTATAAATCATATTTGTCAAAAAACATGAGCCTTCAATTTTTGATCAAATCCAACACGGTCCAAAGTGAAAAATATAAATTTGAAAAGTCCATAAAAGACCAACTTTTAGAGAAGCCCAATTTTTTGGATAAAATTTAGAAATATGCAATATTATTTTTAAATTTTAAAAATGTCTTTTTTTTTAAAAAAAAAAGATTTATATGACAGATGTGTGTCGAATAATATATAAGATCAGAATTAAAAATAATAATTATAAAGTAAAAAAAAGTGATCATATTGAAGTTGAACATAGTCTAACACTAAATTGAAATATAATTTAAAAGAAAATTTTATAACACTAATGGCCTTAATTTTAGAAAATCAAGTAAAAAATGAAGTAGTACTTATAAACACAAACCTCATTTGAAATTAATTCTTCTTTTATTTTTAAAAATAAAGTAATCGATGATATGCTCAATATCAACAATTTTTAAAATATCTTTCTATATATTCAATTTGAATCATTTGATATGATATATATGAGATATTGAATCATTTAATATGATATATATGAGTTATTAAGATATAATATATACTCAGATGTATATATGGATAATAATTTTGATCTGTGTTGTCGCACTACTTGCACTATGCCAGAGGTGGCCCTTGAGGTATTGTCGCCCTCATGATTTTTTTAAAATGTAACTATAATCAACAGAAGAAGGTAACATAAAATCTTAAAAAATAAAGAAGGGAATACCAATGAACATAACTCATATACTACTCCTACGTCATCATGTCAAATGGTGACATCCGTTAGATCAGCCAGCTCAACCAACTCAACACATAACAAACAAATAACAAAGCTAGCTTCCAGAAGAAAATTTTGTTAGATATATAGGCATTAATATTTGTTATATAGTTGATTGAATGTTAGGTCACACACACTATAGAAGGGGGTTGAATACAATGTTTATCACAATCAACCCGAATTAAAGAACACAAGTCTCCCCCAACTTGTAAATTAGCATAATATACAAGTTTAACAGATATTTGATGATGTCAAAAACATTAAGTACAAATGTATGAGAATTTGACTAGATAACTACAACTTACAGTCCTTAAAGCTTTACCAATCTTTAACTTCTGATAACAACTTCAGTCTGTATTCATATCAGAATTTAAGTAGTTGTAGATCTTGACTTGACTTCATCTTCTGATCTCTCTGATGTCAGGAGTTGTTCTGAGATAGTTCTTCAACAAACATCTCTCAGCATATCTGAGTTCATCAATTATCCTCCTTTTAGCATCTTTAAGTTCTGCAGTATCTTCACCAATTTGAAAGATTGCAGCCCTGAGATCATTAATTCTAGCTTTCTATATGTCCTGATCCAGTCTGATCAAATATGCCTTGTCAGACTCAAGATTGAATTCCACAGCCCTGTAACCCAGAAAGGTAGTTATAATCTTAGCAGAAATGGGCTTCATCTCAACAATATCACCCTTGTGATCTCTGTACTTTGGAAGATATGTGCTGTCAGACTTAACAGAATAAAGCTTTTTCTGTTTCTGAATTTGACTCTTCAAAAAGTTTGCAGCACTTTCTGTTATTTTGTCATTCACTTGAAGTAAGAATAATACATGTTCCAGCTCTTCAAAATACTTCAGTAGAATGGCATTTCCCCTTATATGATAAACCCTACCATCTGTCATGAAGTACAACAAGATGTGTTCTTTCAAGTAGGTATGGTAAACCATTTGTACAGATTCTAGTTGATTCAATCTCTCAGGAGTTGCTCCAATACCTGGTTCACTTAAGGAAGTTGGATCATTGGTTGTGTTTTGTACTCTTCTTTCATCAACACTTTCCAATCCAGTTTTATCTCTTGCTTCCTTTCCAGTAACCAATCTTGCTTCAAAACCACTTGCAGCAGTCTTCAAAGGTTGAGTCTGTTTGGCTTTAGTGAATCCTGGTAGGAGTATCTTTGAAGGTTTAACATGAGCAATGTCAGAGGTTTCCTTTGATTTATCTTCTGATATCAAGTTAACTTGAACTATGTCAGAGGTTTCTTGCTTCTTTGAGATATCGGAACTAACTATCTCTTGACTCTGAACAACTTTCTCTTGACTCTGAACAACTTGAGCCATGTTAGAGGTTGTCTTAGAAACTTTTCTTGAAGTCAGAGCAAGATCAGCATCTTCATCAGTAATTTCTTCATTCATAGGAGGCACATAAACCTTAATAGGTTCACCAACTTTCTCTTTGCCCTTGGACCTTGGATCTATCTGCAGTTGTGATTTAGCTTTGGTTGCTACAAGATTTGTCCTTTCTCTTATCACAATGCCTTTGAGTTTTGGAAGTTTCTTTTTACCAGAAGCTTCAGATTTAGATTTGACTTTTTCTGATTTAAGTCTAGCTTCTTCTTCCATCAGACTCTCCAAGTCCATTCCTGGATTTTCCTTAAGAAATAACTGTCTTGACATTTCTTCATCAAGATCCAAAAATTCATCAGAACTTATCCTTTTACCAGTAGCAGAAGTAATTCTTTTTCCAGCATCAGAACTTGTCCTGTGACTTGTATCTTCAGCTCTTCTTGATGAAAAACCACTACCTTGACCATGACCTCCACCCATTCCACAGCTTCCCTGATCATCTTTTTCATCATCCTTCCCCTTCAGTGTCTTAACAGTTTTGCTGGAGAAGCAGTGGCTTCAGCAAATTCTTGTTCTTGTGAGATCAGAGATTCCTGATCTCCTTCCTTAGCTGTTGCTTCCTCATCATCTGAAACTGGCCTTTTAGCTCTCTGTTTCTTGTATCTCTTTGAAGGTGGGGATTCCTTGGGAGGTTCAGCAGAAGTCATTCTTCTAAGCCTTTTGAGAAGCTTAGAGCCCCCAATTCCAGAATCCTTCTAAGAAGGAACTTGCTCAGCTTCTTTAACAATAGGTTCTGATGAAGAAACCTGTTCCTCACTATCAGACTCATCTCTCAGAACAATCCTCCTTCTCTTCTGTGGTGTTTGAGAAACAGTCTTTGTTCTCTTGGGCTTGGAAGATGAAGGCTGCACAGTAGGTGCTGAGGATGAAGGTTGAGCTGGCTGTGAAGTTGAGAGATATGATTTGAGATATGTTCTGAGAGAGGGTTGAGGTATAGATGTATGCATGGTATGTTCTGATGGTTGCTGTGGTGTTTGGGATGTGGTGGTGAGTTGTACATTAGGGTAAACAGATCTATAGGTTTCACGATCAGCATTTACCAAGATCTGTTTTACAGACTGAGGAATCTGTAAAGGTCTAACCACCTTTTTCTTAAGGTCGGCATTTACCAAGTCATTAAAGGCTCATTTTGCAATTTTTAAGGGTGGATATAAAGAACTGGCTAGTTGAGGGGGATCAGTATAGCAAAAGTTATATATAAGCTGACAGAATCTAGCAAAGTAAACTACATTTCTATCTTCTGTCATCCTATCCCCTATGAAACCTATCACAGCACTTGCAAAATCAAAATGAGTTTGGTTAATAATAGCATACACGATGTGCTGACTCATTATTGGAATGACATCAAAGTTTGAACACTTATTCTCGAAGGCTTTAGTGATGCAGTCGAAGAAGAAGCTCCATTCCTTTCTGATATGTGCCCGTTTCAACTGTCCAAGCTTAGCCAAACTCTTTTCATACCCCAAACTGTCCATTAACTCTTGTAGAGCTGATTCCTCCGGTGTTGAAAAAGTACAGCCTTCTGGTAAATATAAGGCCTTGCGAATTGTACCAGGAGTTACCACATGTTCAGAATCATCTACTTCAAAAACAATACTGGGAGTACCAGTTGTACCACCATTATCAAAATGCCCAGTCCGCCAAAACATCAGAACTTGTTGGCTTGAAAAGACTGAAGGCTGGGTCAATGCATACCCAATTTCACTGTGTGCAAGAAGATCTTGCACAAAATGCAACTTAGGCGGAGCTTCAGCATGATCGAGAATTGCAGAATAGTTATTTGGAATGAACTTAGCTCCATCAATGATCAAATCCTTAGGTGCCATGAGAAAAATCGAAAATTAAGAGTGCCTGTTAGGTGTTTGATAAAATGTCTGTATGAAAAACCAACGTCAGGAGATGAGAGAGAGTAAAAGCAAAGAAAGAGAGATAAAGTGTAAAAGTAAATAAAAGATTGTATAATCTTCTCTCTCTCTCTCTCTTACTTATACTTGGTAAAAAAATATATATCCGTTGGACACCTGTCAGACATGCGGCAATAATGAATAGTTAATGGGTACGGGAAAACAATAATCATGACTTATCACATGCAGGTTTTCAAGGAAAAAAACCCGTTCCACTTACTCAGTAATCCCATTAATTGAGGTAAGTCAGTTTTAATTCAAAATTTAAACTGTTCCCACTTATTCAATTATTTTCACTGCAAAACCAATATTCTGAAAATAAATTTCAAGTGTGAGAATGACCAAAATAAATTAAGGAAACAAGTACTGATATTTTAAAGTCAGAACTTAATTTAAATCAATGATTAAAATGATCATCAGAACATGGATATATCAGGATTTAACAGTGCATTTAAATGTGCAAACATCTCAGAGACATAATCTTGCAAAAATAAGAAATTCCATTAATATATTAAGAAAATACATTCATGAAATTGAAATTACATTAGAGAATTACAAGACTGTCCTAAGCTTCTAATCCTAACATCAACAGCCTTTGTCCTAGCTCAAGAAGCAGGGCAAGGCTGACGATGAAGAAAAACAGGAAGAAGAAAATAAGTTATTTCTTCTTCCTACTCTCTACAAAAAGAATAGCGAGTCGGATGATTCACTCTTGGTGGCGGAGAGCTTCCAGCCTTTCCTCCTCCAATCGCTCCAGATGGCGATGGTAGTCCATGTAAAAGAACAGGAGGTTTGTGAGAACCTCCTGGGGAACCGAGTCCCAAATCTCATCAGGAATGACAGTCACGTACCATTCCTGCTGCCATCCCTCACGGCTTAACTCCATGTTGAAGGTTTCATAGTTTAAAAACATATTGTAGTTAACCATGATGTTGTGTATATGAGGGAAAAGAGAGTAAGTGTTTGAGGAAGGGAATAATGTTTAGCTGGAAGGAGGTGTTTGTTTATATAGGCAATAGAATGCCAGGAGATGCATGGATAATTTAATGCGGACAGGTAGAAATAATTCTACCCCGTCTCCCTAGACGGGAAGACGAAAAACAGTCATTGGAAGTGTAAGACAGGGTTTAATGCGCACAAGAAACAAGTAAAAATTACTGTGCATGTACATGTTCTACTAACCCTAATTAGATTGACTGTTAATATTCTACCCAAACATATTCTGATTGAAAAAGGAGACTGTTTCAAATTGTAACCACAAATAAGTCAAGTAAAGGATCAGAATTTAATATCAGAACTTAGACTTATATCGGAACTTAACAGTCATCAGAACATGATTTCTGAACTCGAAAAATGAATGCCTATCTCCGTAATTCTGCACCCAAATTCTGATATCGATTCTTCAGAACTTAATCATCAGAACGTTCAACAGAACCTGTCCTCAGAATTTATTCAATCTGACACATAAACTGTTCATCTATAACAACATGGATCACCACAGAAATTTTCATCATTCATATGGAGTGTTAGTGTGTGCATTAAGCTAAATATTAGACAAAGAGTAAAGTCTGATTCACTTCAGAACATCTTAGAAATAAGGCATAACTAAAACTTTACTGAAAATCTGTCATTATTCTGAAGCCTACTATTGAATGAGTTCATGCATGAGTCCACCTCAACTATCTTGTGCTAATTTTGTGCATCTTTTTAAATTCTATTTTGCAGTGGCTTCTCAGTGTAAGTGAGTCACGACTGCTTATTAGAATTTATGCTATTATCAGAGTATTTCTCCAGTAATCATAGAGTGTGAAAAGTCACCAAGAAAAATATTTATTTGCTTTTCTGATGCATATTACTTAATACCAGCAATGCACTTGGGTCGTCCCTTCCATATTTTTACTCTAGATCTCAAAGGAGTACCTGATTTTTATTCCTTGTTTCTTTTCCTTTTTCTTTTGATAAGTGAGGTTTATCAACACTTAGTACATTCAACAGATTTACTAGAATCAGAACTTAACAGATGAGAAGCATTATTCTAGTTTTTGACTTAGTAATAAGATAGACAAAGTAAACTCAACTAAGCTCAATATCAGAATTTGCTTGTGTCAATAAATTTCCACAGAAATAATTACTTCTAAGATGGGATCTCTAGTATATTGAAGACTACTAGGTCAGCATGTAGCACAGTTATCCTCATAGGATTGAATAGTCACATAAACAGACATATCATTATCAGAGTTTAGAAATTCACATCAGATAACAATCTGTACTTAAGCAATTTTTAAGTAAGCACATAATACACAAGGAAAGTAATATCTGTAAATACTGATCATAAAGTCTGATGCATCAGAACAAAAACTAAGCAGATTTAGAGAAGGAACCTGAAATCATTCCAAGTTCATTTATCAATCTTGTAAAAGTAGCTTCACACAGTGGTTTTGTGAAGATATCTGCTAGTTATTAATCTGTTGGAACAAAGTGCAATTCCACTGTACCATCATCCACATGTTCCCTTATGAAGTGGTACCTAATGCTGATGTGCTTTGTCATTGAGTGTTGAACTGGATTACCTGTCATAGCAATAACACTTTGATTATCACAGAAAATAGGGATTTTAAAATATGTTAACCCATAGTCCAGTAACTGATTCTTCATCCAAAGAATCTGTGCACAACAGCTTCCTGCAACTATGTACTCTGCTTCTGCAGTTGATGTGGAAATTGACTTTTGTTTCTTGCTAAACCAAGAAACCAATCCGCCTCCAAGAAATTGGCAGCTTCCACTTGTGCTTTTCCTGTCAATTTTGCAACCTGCAAAATCCGCATCTGAGTAACCTATTAGTTTAAAATCTGATTCTCTGGGATACCACAATCCCAGATTAGCCGTTCCCTTAAGATATTTGAAAATCCTTTTAACAGCTGTTAAGTGAGGTTCTCTTGGATCTGCTTGAAATCTTGCACAAAGACAGGTAGCATATATGATATCAGGTCTACTAGCAGTTAGACAGAGTAGAGAGCCAATCATACCTCTGTAATCAGTAATATCTACTGATTTACCAGTATCCTTATCCAGTTTTGTTGTAGTGGCCATGGGAGTGGATGCACTTGAACAATCTTGCATTCCAAATTTCTTCAGCAAATTTCTGGTGTACTTAGTTTGACAAATAAATGTGCCTTCTTCATTTTGCTTGACTTGAAGGCCCAGAAAATAGCTAAGTTCCCCCATAATACTCATTTGATATCTTGACTGCATCAGTTTGGCAAACTTCTTGCAAAGTCTGTCATTTGTAGAACCAAAAATGATATCATCAACATAAATCTGGACCAGGAGTAAGTCATTTCTATGGTTGAGGTAGAACAGTGTTTTGTCTATTGTTCCTCTGTTAAATCCACTTTCCAGAAGAAACTGAGCTAAAGTCTCATACCATGCTCTTGGAGCTTGCTAAAGTCCATAAAGTGCTTTATCAAGCCTGTAGACATAATCTGGATATTTGGAATCTACAAAGCCTGGAGGTTGTTCAACATATACTTCTTCCTCCAATTCTCCATTGAGAAAAGCACTTTTCACATCCATTTGAAAGACAGTAAACTTTTTGTGAGCAACATAAGCCAAAAATATCCTTATGGCTTCCAATCTAGCAACTGGTGCAAATGTTTCATCATAATCAATTCCCTCTTTTGAGAATATCCTTTTGCAACCAGCCTTGACTTATTCCTTGTAATTATGCCATCACTATCAGTTTTGTTTCTGAATACCCATTTTGTACCAACAACTGATCTGTTCTTTGGTCTTGGCACTAGGGTCCAGACTTTGTTTCTTTCAAATTCATTTAACTCTTCCTGTATTGCTTGCACCCAATTAACATCTTGAAGAGCTTCTTCCACCTTCTTTGGCTCAGTCTGAGAAAGAAAAGAATTGTAAAGACATTTACTTGAAGTAGTTGTTCTAGTTCTGACACCTGCATCAGGATTTCCAATTATCAAATCAGGTGTATGTGATTTAGTCCACTTCCTTGCAGATGGAAGGTTTTCTCTAGAACTGGATGCTCCCCCATGATCCATGCTGTCTTCATTAACATTTTCTGATGCTCCCCCTGAAACTATGCTCTCTGAGTTGGATTCTTCAGAATTTAGATTTTCAGAACTATCAGAACTTGGCTTATCAGAACTTGACGAATCAGAACTTGAAGAGCCAGATGTATGTTCTGATGCTTCTTGAGATGTGGTTATATCTTGAGTATGCTCCCCCTGCATAGGTGCATCTCCCTTTGGTGTAGTCACCACAGTTTCAATAACATCAGAGTTTAATCCATCAGAGCTTGCAGTATCAGAATTTAGACTGTCAGGATTTTAAGTATCAGAATTTAAGTCTTCATTTTCAAATCTCAGCTGCTCATGATCATTGAAGTCTTCAAGCCCAGTAACCTTCTTATCATCAAAGGAGACATCGATAGATTCCATGACCACTCTTGTTCTCAAGTTATAGACTCTGAAGGCTTTTGTGGAAAGTGGATACCCCACAAAAATTCCTTCATTAGATTTTAAATCAAATTTGGATAGCTGTTCAGGATAAGTCTTAAGAACAAAGCATTTTCATTCAAATACGTGAAAATACTTCAGATTTGGCTTCTTTTTCTTCACCATCTCATATGGTGTCTTTCCATGCTTGTTAATTAGTGTTGCATTCTGAGTAAAACAAGCAGTCTGCACAGCTTCAGCCTAGAAATAGGTTGGAAGCTTTGCTTCATCAAGCATTGTACGTGCAGCTTCAATAAGAGTTCTATTCTTTCTTTCAACAACTCCATTTTGTTGTGGAGTTCCAGGAGCAGAGAATTCCTGCTTGATTCCATGGTTTTTGCAGAACTCTTCCATTATCAAATTCTTGAACTCAGTACCATTATCACTTCTTATTATCTTCACTGAGTCTTTTACCAATTTATCCAGTTGCTTGACATGATCAATCAAGAGAGATGCAGTTTCACTTTTTGTGTGTAAGAAATACACCCATGTGTATCTGGTGAACTCATCCACTATGACCAGAACATATTTCTTCTTTGCAATAGACATGACATTTACTGGACCTAATAGATCAACATGTAGAAGGTGATAAGGCTCAAGAATTGATGATTCAGTCTTTCTCTTGAATGAGGATTTCCTTTGTTTAGCCTTCTGACAAGAATCACAAAGACCATCAGGAGCAAATACCGACTTTGGCAGTCCTCTCACAAGATCTTTCTTGACTAGTTCATTTATATTGTTGAAATTTAAATGAGAGAGTTTCTTGTGCCAATTCCAGCTTTCTTCAATTGATGCTCTACTCATCAGACATATTGCAGAACCATCAGTACTTATTGAAAGCTTGGCTTCATAGATGTTACCACGCCTGTATCCTTTCAGAACAACTTTGCCTGTAGATTTACTTACAACTTTACAGTGTTCTTCAAAGAAATCCACATGATAACCTCTGTCACAGATTTGACTAACACTCAGCAGATTGTGTTTAAGTCCTAAGACCAGAGCTACTTCCTTAATGATGACATTCCCAATATTGATATTGCCATATCCCAATGTTTTTCTAATGTATCCGTATCTATAAGAAACACTTGGGTCAGCCTTCTCCATAAAGTCTGATAGCAGGGCTTTATTTCCAGTCATATATCCTGAACATCCACTGTCCAGAACTAGGATGTTTTTCCTGTTGCCCTGCAATCACAAAGACCACTAATGATTAGTTTTAAGGACCCAGACCTGCTTGGATCCTTTGGCCTTATTAAGTCTGTTAACATTTGCAGCGGATTTAACATCAGAGTTTATGTTAACATATTTCTTATCAGAATTTACACTATCAGACTTTGAATCAGAACTTATACTAGAAGGAACAATGGAAACTTTCTTTAAAGAAGGTTTTATTTGATAATAATCATAGTACAAACTATGATATTCCTTACAAGTATAAATGGAATGCCATAAACTACCACAATGAAAATAAGGATTTTTTGGCTTATATCTAACAGACTGACTCTTAACTCCTGACTTTGAAGGTAAGGAGTTTATGTTCTTATTCTTCCTGCAAAAAGAAGCCAGATGGTTAGAAATTCCACAGTTATGACATATTTTTCTAGGAGTATCAGGAACAGGCTTATAATCATTGCTTTTATTCACACCTTCCTTTCCATTCCTATTTTTCCTAGGTGATTTTACTTTGTTTGCATTCTTAACTTCTTTCAGCTTATAATTAAGCTGCTTCTTTGTCATTAAGCCTACGTTTACTTCAGTTGTCTTTTCCTGTTTTAGTTTGTCAGAAGTTAATTCCTTCTTAACTTCTGATTTCTCAGTATCAGACTTTACAGCTACAAACTTAACAGGTTTCAACTTTGGCTTTTATTTAACAACTACAGGCTTAATATCTACAGTTCCTTTATCATTCTTATCCTCTCCATAACCTAAGCCCTCTTTCCAGTTTTCACTACTTAACAAATTCTGAGTTGTTCTGCCAGAGTTAGTCCAAGTCCTGATAATATCTCTTTCCTTTTCTAACTCAGCTTTTAGAGATTCATTCATTTTAAGCACTTTATCCCTAACATAGAAAGCATCATCTCTATCTTTCTGAGTTTGATGGAACATGACTAACTCTTTTTCTAAATAATCATTCCTCTTTTTGCAAGCAATATTTTCAGAAGTTAATCTTTCACATGTTAAAGTTTGATCTCTATAACTAATGAACATAGTTTTAAGATATCTTCTCAACTCATTAATATCATCAGTATGAAAGGCATAAGTAGTTTGAGGTACCTTTAATTCAGCAGCTTCAGAACTGCTTTCAGCACTTGCCTTATCAGCATTTGCCATCAGGGCATAATTCTCCTCACTTTCAGAATCCGAGGTATCTGTCCAGCTTTTCTTCTTTGTGACAAGAGCCTTGCCTTTGTCACTCTTCACTTTCTTGCAATCAGGAGATATGTGTCCTTTCTCACCACAGTTGTAGCATTTGACATTTGTATAATCTCCTCTGTCAGACTTTCCTCCTCTGCCCTCAGATTTTCTGAAATTCTTCTTATCAGAACTTGTGCCTTTCCTGGAAAACTTCTTTCCCTTCCTGAACTTCCTGTATGCAATCTTTGTGATTCCTTTCACCATAAGAGCACACAACTTCATCATCTCTTCATCATCATCCGTCTCAGGCAAACTTTCAGATTCTGAGTCATCATCAATTTCAGAACTTGATGACTCAGTATCATACTTTGTGAAAAGAGCTTTACCCTTGTCTTTTCTTGAGGTTGCTGCCTTGGGGGATTCTTCTTTAGCCTTAAGAGCAACTATCCTTGACTTTCCTCCTTTCCTCTTGTTTCTTTGTTCCATCTCAAGTTCATGAGTCTTGAGCATCCCATAAATTTCATCAAGAGTTGTTTCATCAAGATTATAGTTGTCTCTTATTGTTGTTGCCTTCAAATCCCAGCATTCAGGAAGAGCTAACAGGAATTTAAGGTTTGAATCTTCAAGATCATACTCCTTATTAACTAGTGACAAATCATTCAAGAGTTTGACAAATCTATCATATAAATCAGTCAATGACTCATTAGCCTTTGAGTCAAAGTGTTCATACTCTTGAGTGAGTATTGTCTTCCTGTTCTTCTTAATCGTATCCGTTCCCTGACATCTTGTTTCCAAGGCATCCCATATCTCCTTTGCAGTCTTGCAGTTTATTACCCTGTTTGACATTACATTATCAATAGCACTATACAGTAAGTGTCGTACCTTAGCATCCTTAGCAATTGATGCGATATCTTCAGCAGTGTAATCACTCTTTTCCTTTGGTACAGACTTTGCTGCTTCACCTGCAACTGCAACAACAAGCTTGGTTGGTTTGTGAGGCCCTTCCTTGATTCTATCAAGATATTCTGGATCTGTAGCTTCCAGAAACATGGGCATCCTCACCTTCCATATGGCATATTCATATGGTCTCAATATGGGAACTCTAATAGTCTCATATCGGCTTTGAATTTGTGTCTTTGGAGGTTCTTCAGCTTTGGTGGGCTTAGTTGGAGTTTCTACTTCAGACATGATTGTTTTTGGATCTTAAACTGTTTGTGTGTTAACAGATAGGCTCTGATACGACTTGTTAGGTTACACACACTGTAGAGGGGGGTGAATACAATGTATAGCACAATCAAATCGAACTTTAATAACTCAAGTAACAGAAAACAAACTTTATTCAAAACAATAAACTCTGTTACAGTATGGAACTGTCCTCTATCAGTGATGAACAAATATCACGAGAGCTGCTAGGGTTACAATGAATAATCTTCTCAATTGTGATAACACATATAGTGTAAACCCTATGTCTGTGTTTATATACTACACACTTACAAGATAATCGCTAATTGATATGGAATATAATTCTGCTTCCTAAAATATATCAAGCAAATATCTTTTCTTCCAAGTATTCTATTCTTCATAGAATTCCATCTTCATGCATATCTCTTCTTATGTTTGTCTCGATCTTCTTTCCTTTAACCAGCTGCCTTCCTTATCTGAACATCCTTCAGTACTTAAGTTCTGATATCCATCTTCTGATAATTATCTCCTGATAATATAAGTACTGATATCCTTAAGTCCTGACTTCCAGTAAGTACTGTTTTATCCTGTTTAAGTAAGATCTGAAAACTAAACATAAATCACATTAGCCATGACATTATTCAATTCAACTGTATCTTCACCAATTTGAAAGATAGCAGCCCTGAGATCATTTATTCTAGCTTTTCTTATGTCCTGATCTAGTCTGATCAAATATGCCTTGTCAGACTCAAGATTGAATTCCACAGCTTTATAACCCAGAAAGGTAGTTATAATCTTAGCAGAGTTAGGCTTCATCTCGACAATATCACCCTTGTGATCTCTGTACTTGGGACAATATGTGCTTCCAGACTTTACAGAATAAAGCTTCTTCTGTCTCTGAATTTGAGTCTTCAAATAATTTGCAGCACTATCTGTTAATCTGTTCTTCACTTGAAGTACGAATTGAACATGTTCTAGTTCCTCATAATACTTCAGTGGTATATCATTCTGCCTAATATGGTATACCCTTCCATCTGTCATAAAATATAACAAGATGTGTTCTTTCAAGAAGGTATGGTAAACCATCTGTACAGATTCAAGCTGATTCAATCTTTCAGGAGTTACTCCAACACCTGGTTCACTTAAAGAAGTTGGATCATTGGTTGTGTTCTATATTCTTCTTTTATCAGCACTACCCAATCCAGATTTATCTCTTGCTTCTTTTCCTGTAACCACTCTTGCTTCAAAACCACTTGTTGCAGTCTTCAAAGGTTGAGTCTGTTTAGCTTCGGTGAATCCTGGTAGGAGTAACTTTGAAGGTTTAACATGAGCAATATCAGAGGTTTCCTTTTCCTTATCTTCTGATATCAAGCCAACTTGAGCTATGTCAGAGGTTGCTTGCTTCATTGTCATATCAGAACTTACTATATCTTGACTCTGAACAACTTGAGCCATGTTAGAGGTTGTTTGAGAAATCTTCCTTTGAATCAGAGTAAGACTAGCATCTTCATCAAATATTTCTTCATCCATAAATGGCACATAAACCTTTACAGGTTCATCAACTTTTTCCTTGCCCTTGGACCTTGGATCTATCTCCATTTGTGATTTAGCCTTGGTTGCCTCAGGATTTGTCTTTTCTTTTATCACAATGCCTTTAGCCTTATGAAGTTTCTTTTCACCAACAAAAGCTTTAGATTTGGAGTTGACTTTTTCTAGCTTAAGTCTAGCTTCTTCTTCCTTTAGACTCTCAAAGTCCATTCATGGATTTTCTTTCAGAAATAACTGTCTTGAAATTTCCTCATCAAGTTCCAGATGTCATCAGAACTTATCCCTTTACCAGTATCAGAACTTATTTTTCTCCCAGTATCAGAACTTGTTCTTCGACTTGTAGTTCCAGCTTTTCTTGATGAAAGACCTTTACCTTGACCATGACCTCCACCCATTTCAGAGTTTCCCTGGTCATCTTTTTCATCATCCTTTCCTTTCAGTGTCTTAACAGTTTTGCATTTGGACTTAATTACTTTCTCCCCCTTTTTGGCATCAGCAGGTAAAAGAAGAGAGAGAAGCAATTCCACTGAGGATTGGATCTCATTGTGTTGATTTTGATGAGAAGCTTGATTCTTAAAAATTTCATCAATCTGAGATTGTTGCTTCTCTTGGGTTTTCTCAATGTACTCAATTCTGTCAAAAGTAGGTTTGAAAAACCTTTTCTTGTCCAGCTTGGCAACCATATCTTGCTGATTGATAGATTCTTAAATTTTTTCCACCTTGTCCTGAGTTACAGATTGTTGACCTTGAAGGTGTCTTGTACTGAGTGCAGTAACTCTTAGCTGTGTCTTGAAATCATCATTGACTAGCATCTCATCAGCTTTTTCCAAGTGCTCAGCAAGTATAGTTGAAGAAGGAACAAAAGTAACTTTGTTCCATTCCTTAGTCTACTCCCTTCCTCTAGGAGTTTCACTCTAAGGTACTGGTGCTTCCCCTGTAACAAACTTCTTGACTAAGTCAGCTTTATGAACAGTTTGTTGAGGTGCATGTCCTGATGGACCAGCTGTATCAGCATCTACATTGACAGCAGCTTCACCAGTAAGTTCAATATTAGCAGCATCAGAACTTATAGAATCAGCATCATCAACATCCTCTGATAAAAGAACAGTATGAGAGGCTATTGAGACTTCAACATCATCCTCTAAGTGCTGATCTCCAACTAAGTTCTGATCAATAGCCAAACCTTGATGCCCACCTAAATTCTAATTTTCATCATCCAGATTCAGAATTGGTGTAGAAAGAATATCTTCATTAAAATCAGCATCTAGAATTGGTGTTGTTGGTGGAGTGATTTGAGTTGGTGGAGCTTCTAGATACAAAACCTGAGGCACTTCCAAGTTATGGATGTCAATTTCATCACTTGGCCCCTGATTATCAACATGTACTGGAGATACTGGAGGTGTGGGAATATGAGTTGTTTCTGGCTCATGAAGTGGAGAGTGATGAGTTGCATGAAGGTCTGGATCAGCACTAGGAGAATTGTGAGCTTCAATAGGGTCTTCTGAGATCAGAGATTCCTGACCCCCTTCTTTAGTTGCTGCTTCCATTCCTTTACCAGAATCTGCAGGCCTTTTTGCTAATGTTTTAAATCTTTTAGCTTTTGAGGAGACTGTAGGAGCTGTATCATCAGAATTAATTGTTCTAGGCCTTTTCAGGGACTTAGAAATCCCAGTCTCTATATCTTTCTGAGAAGAGACTTTCTCAGCTGCAGAAATAATAGGTTCTGTAGGTTGAACCTGTGCCTCATCATCTGATTCATCTCTCAAGATGATCCTCCTTCTTTTCTGCTATGAAACTTTCTTAGATCTTGATGCTGTTGCTCTAGCAGAAGAAGGATGCACATAATGTGCTGAAGATTGAGGTTGAGATGACTGTGATGGTTTGAAACATGTCCTGATTGAGGGTTGAGTAGGTTGAGGTTGAGAAGGTTGAGGTGTTTGGGTAGATGTGGTATGGTCTGATGGGTGTTGTGGTGGCTGGGATGTGTTGGTGGGTTGAACATTAGGGTAAACAGATATATAGGTTTGAGGATAAGCATTTACCAGTATCTGTTTCACCAACTGAGGTATCTGTAAGGGTCTAACCACCTGTTTCTTCATGTCAACATTTAACAAGTCATTAAAAGCCCTTTTTGCAAGCTTAAAGGGTGGAATTAAATTAGTGGTAGGTTGGGGCTTATCAGCACAAGAAAAAGAATATATAAGCTGACATAATCTAGCAAAGTATACTACATTATCCTCTGTCATCCTATCCCCTATGAAACCTAGCACAACACTTGCAAAGTCAAAGTGAGTGTGATGAATAAGAGCATACCCGATTTGTTGACTCATGATCGAAATGGCATCAAAGTTGGAGCATTTATTGGCGAATGCCTTAGTGATACAATCGAAGAAAAAGCTCCATTCCTTCCTGATATTTGCTCTTTTCAATTGTCCAAGCTTTCCCAAACTGCTTTCATAGCCCAAACTGGCCATGAGCTGCTGTAGAACAGGGTCCTCCACTGTTGAGAATGTACAACCTTCTGGTAAGTGAAGAGCTTTACGAACTGCTCCAGGAGTAACCACATGCTCAACATCATTTACTTCAAATACGATGCTTGGAGTACCAGTAGCACCACCATCATCAAAATGCCCAGTCCGCAAAAACGTCAGTACTTGTTGGCTTGAAATAGCTTGAGGTTGGGCCAAAGCATACCCAATCTCACTATTTGCTAAGAAATCTTGTACAAAGTGCAAATCTGATGGAGTTTCAGCCTTGTTCAAGATTGCAGCATAGTTGTGAAGGGTTTTTAGCACATAAATGCAGCGAAAACGTAAATTTAAATCTTAAAAAAACCGAAACCCTCCGCAGGATCCATGCGAAAAATAATATTTAATTCGTAGTTCAGTATGTTTACCTTAAGAAGCTTTACGTTAATGGAAAGATGGAGGTCTTTAATGGCGATCCAAAAACGATGAACGGAGATCCTTAGCAGCTGCACCTCAAGTGTGAAGCACTCCACCAGTATCCACCAAGAAAACGATGTAATGAAGGAGGAAGAGATGGAGAGAATTAGGGTTTTGTAAATCTTTTTGGTTGAGGCAAAAATAGGGACTATAATAGTATATTTATAGGCAAAATTTTCAGCTGAAAATTTTCCCATAAAATATTATTATTATTAACCTTTATTATTCTCACTAATAATTAAAACACCTTTTAATTATTAATCCTTTTTCTAAACTCTTTAGAAATAATTCTCTCACTTGATTTAATTTCCAAAAATTAAATTCTTAATTAATAATATTAAGAACCTTTTCTTAATTAATTTATAATCAGTTAAATCTTATTTAATCAATTATTAAATTTGCCAATTAATTATTTATTTCATAAATAAATAATTATCAGCCATTATTAATTAATTCCACCACCATTAAATCATTCTCTTTTATGGTGTGACCCTGTAGGTTCAATATTAAGCCGGTAGTAGAAATAAATAATAATAAAACTATTTTATCATTATTTATATAAATTCTCTAATTCATTAAATATGATTAATTAATTAATCATATTTATTCTACATCGTGAGGGATACTTCTCAGCATATCGCGACTATCCGGATAATACGAATTCACTGCTTAGAATACCAAGAACCTATTCAGTGAGTAGTTACCGTACAATCAATTCCTTCTACCCTGCAATGTCACGATTAAATACAAGGAATGGAACCTGTGTCAAGCCTATCTTATTTAATCACTTGCTTTCCCATTCACTATGCTTAGTTCTATTTAATGTAAATTAGAAACTCCTTTCTAATTTCATTCACTCTGGCCAGAGATTCCTGAACTAGCATAAGTAGATCAACATTGAACATTCTCTTCCTTCACTGAAAGGGGTAGATCCTTTATTGATCATACACTATCTTCGTGTACAAATTCCTATACCCAGTAGAGCCCTTATAATTGTCCCTTGAGACTAAGAACTAAACCAAAGCATAGTTCAGTGTACACAAGATGACTATGATGACCTCAAGTCTAAGGATACTTGTACAACTATCACTATGTGAACAACTGCTGACACGTGAATGAACTCCATCAGTTGTTCAGCTGTGTGAGTCATGTTCAGTGAACTTATTCTATAATAAGCACCTACATACTAGCTATAGTGTCACCACACAAATGTCTATGAGAACAGACATCCTTCATAATGAAGCAAGCATAGTATGTACCGATCTTTGCGGATTATTAATTACCAGTTAGTAATCCTCCGACCATGAACTATTTAAGTTTAGAGTTATCATCTTTTAGGTCTCATTATTATGATCTCATCACAATCCATAAAAAGCTTTACTCTAAATTGCGGTATATCTTATTTAAACATTTAAATAGATAGATCCCGCAATAAAAACAAAACAAGTCTTTTATTAATATCAATGAAATCAAAACAGATTACATAAAAGTTATTCCTAAATCCTCATACATGATTGGACTTAGGACATATCTCTTTCAATCTCCCACTTGTACTAAAGCCAATCACTCTGGTATCTATTACCCATCTTGTCTTTATGACGATCAAAGTGACTCTGAGAAAGTGGCTTTGTGAGTGGGTTTGCTACGTTGTTATGTGTGTCAACTCTCTCGACGTTGACATCTCCTCTTTCAACAATCTCCCTAATCAGATGAAAGCGCCGCAGGACATGTTTAGAATTTCTATGAGACCTAGGTTCCTTGGCTTGTGCTATTGCTGCGTTGTTATCATAATACAACACAATAGGCTCTTCAACGCTAGGAACAACTCCCAACTCAGAAACAAATTTCCTCATCCAAACGGCTTCTTTTGCATCCTCACTTGCAGCTATATATTCTGCTTCCGCTGTGGAGTCAGCCGTTGTAGACTATTAGGAACTCTTCCAACTAATCGCACCACCATTCAGAGTAAACACGTACCCTGACATGGATTTGCTATCACTTTCTGATTGAAAACTAGAGTCAGTATAACCCTTTATTTTCAACTCAGATTCACCACCAAAAATAAGAAAAATGTCCTGAGTCCTTCGCAAGTACTTAAGGATGTTTTTCACTGCTTTCCAGTGGTCTTCACCTGGATTGGACTGATATCTGCTCGTCACACTAATTGAATAAGCAACATCAGGCCTTGTACACAACACCGCGTACATGATAGATCCTATTGCTGAAGCATAAGGAATCTTACTCATACGCTCTCTTTCCTCAGGTGTCTTAGGAGACATTTTTTTCGGAAAGGGACAATCCATGGCTCATCGGTATGAGACCTCTTTTGGAGTTTTCCATGCTAAACCTTTTAAGCACTTTCTGGATGTATGTACCCTGGGTAAGACCTATCATTCTTCTAGATCTATCTCTATAGATCTTCATACCAAGAATGTAGGATGCTTCTCCCAAGTCCTTCATGGTGAAGTTCTTTGATAGCCATACTTTGACTAATTGTAGCATCGATATATCATTTCCTATAAGAAGTATGTCATCCACATACAATACAAGAAATATTACCGCGCTCCCACTAACCTTCTTGTAGACACATGGTTCATCTATGTTTTTGATAAAACCAAACTCTTTGATTGTCTCATCAAAACGGATGTTCCATCTACGAGAAGCTTGCCTTAAATCATATATGGTTCACAGCAGCTTACACACTAGGTGTTAATTTCTCTTGGAAAGAAAACCCTCTGGCTGTGTCATATACACTTCCTCCTCAAGTTCCCCATTGAGGAAGGCCGTTTTCACGTCCATTTGCCAAATCTCATAGTCGTAGTAAGCAGCAATCGCAAGCCAAATCCGAATTGATTTTAACAGGGCTACAGGCGAAAAAGTTTCATCAAAGTCAATCCCTTGCCTTTGTTTGAATCCTTTTGCCACGAGCCTGGCCTTATAGGTCTCCACCTGGCCATCTGCTCCAATCTTTCTTTTGTATACCCACTTGCACCCAATAGGCTTAACACCTTCAGGCGCCTCAACCAGAGTCCATACTTGGTTGGTATACATAGATTCCATTTCAGATTTCATGGTAGTATACCATTTCTCTGAGTCAACACTACTCATAGCCTCATTATAGGTCACAGGGTCGTCATCATCAATAATTGACAACTCATTGTCATTCTCAATGACAAGGCCATAATACTCTCAGGTTGGCGAGACACTCTCCCTGTCCTACGAATGGGCTGTTCCACAGAAGGTTGTTCAGTCTAAATAGGTGTTTCCACTTGATCCGTAGTAGTTGGTGCTTCTTGAACTTCATCAAGTTCAATTTTGCTCCCACTGTTTCCTTCAAGGATAAACTCCTTTTCCAAGAAGGTAGCATGTCTAGAGATAAACACCCGATGATCGGTGTAAAAGTAATACCCCAAAGTCTCTTTAGGACATCCCATAAAATTACATTTTACGCATCAAGATTTCAGCTTATCTGGGTCAACTTTCTTGACATAAGCTGGACATCCCCAAATCTTAACGTGTTTAAGACTCGGTTTCCTTTCTTTCCATATCTCATATGGTGTTTGAGGAACAAATTTGGAAGGCACCTTATTCAGTAAATATGCTGAGGTTTCCAATGCATAACCCCATAGGAATACTGGAAGATTCGCATAGCTCATCATGGACCGAACCATGTTTAACAAAGTTCAATTTCTCCTTTCAGTTACCCCATTTAACTGTGGAGTATATGGAGGAGTCTACTGAGAGACTATACCATTTTCTTTGAGATAATCTAGAAACTCTCCATTCAAGTATTCACCACCTCGATCTGATCGAAGAGTTATAATACCGTGTTTGGTTTGTTTCTCCACTTCATGTTTATATTCTTTGAACTTTTCAAAGGCTTCAGACTTGTATTTCATCAAATACACATATCTGAATCTAGATCTATCATCTATGAAAGTAATGAAGTATGAAAATCCACCCATGGCTTGCGTAGATATTGGTCCACATACATCTGTGTGTACCAATCCTAGCAAATCTGCAGCCCTCTCTCCATGTCCACTAAATGGAGATTTGGTCATTTTACCCAATAGACAAGACTCGCATGTAGGATTTGATTCAAAATCAAAGGGGTCAAGTAACCCTTCCTTATGCAATGGCTGCAGTCTATTTTCACTAATATGACCTAGCCTACAGTGCCATAAATAGGTCAAATTTTCATCATCTCGTTTTCTTTTATTAGTTTGTTCAATCTGAAGTAAATCATGCTCTACGTCATATACATACAAACCATTATTTAAAATGCCACGTCCAAAAAGAACATTATCTCTAAGGATAGAACATTCATTATTCTTAATAATAAATAAAAAACCATCCACATCCAACATAGGAATAGAAACAATATTCCTCACAATAGAGGGAACGTAATAACAATTATTCAAAATAATAGTCTTGCCCGCAGGCATATGTAAACTAAATGATCCTACAGATATGGCCGCAACCCTTGGTCCATTGCCCATACGTAGAATCACCTCATCTTTTTCAAGAGTCCTACTTCCCTTTAGTCCTTGCAACGAATTGCAAATATGAGAACCACAGGCGGTATCTAATATCCAAGTAGAAATTTGACCTAGTGACGTATTAACTTCGATCATGAACATGCCTGAATCAGAAGTGGTAGTCTCACTACCCTTCTTCTTTAATTCTGCAAGGTAAACCTTGCAGTTCCTCTTCCAGTGCCCCAATTTGTTACAGTGAAAACAAACAGCTAAATTAGGACCAGTCAACTTGTGAGCATCTAGTATGCTCCAGAGTGATAGTGCAATAGACATGACGAATATAGTAAATCTGTAAATGAGAAACACATAACAACACTTAGAAATTATTCAATTTCATTTCAAAACATTATATGAATCAGGTCTTTATTCATAAGTGTCTCCCACTAGTTTATCTAATTTTTTCAACCCCCTAAGTGAAAATTAAGCATTCATAATGCTAGTGGGAATAGGGATCCTACATTCCATCACACAACCTCGGCTGTGGCATGAAACGTCATGTGATGTTCAATAGGCAGACAACTCTTGTCAATTACATCTTATGTTATTCCCTAATATAAGTTTAGCCTCTTGAATAATTGAGTCACGACTGTGGCACGACAAACTCAATATTCTAAGTCTAGTCTAACCCAACATTTCGTACAATTGAATCAGTCTCCAATAGCCCACAGCTGTAGCACGTACCGACCTTTAAATTATAATTCAATGTACACATCTCTATGTAATAGACAAGTATTTCTTATTTCGAAATCAAAGCCCTCGGCTGTAGCACAAAATGACAATGATTTAAAAATAAGAACCACTTTCTACCATGTTGGAAGGCTATGACCGACACAAGCCCGTTGTGTCATTGGCCAATTACTACTTGATATTATTTAATTTTAGAGGGATTATATTACGTTACAATTATAATCATATTATAAAGAGATTCTTCCTTTTAAATTAAATATTTGAAATCAATAATCGATAATCAGATGATTCCCAGATCGGGTGGAGCATTGTCAAGAAGCGTCACTTAATAACCCTTTCTTACAGATAGAAATCTGTTGTTGACAGAATCATCCTTTCTCTCAATATTGAAAATTCATATTCAATTACGTGTTTCATAAACACAAGAATCTCATGATCGCATTCATAATATTTATTGTTAAGGCAAGAAACGATTCCTATTCTAGATTTTCTAGAGCACGCCTTATATTGATTTAAGTTCACCTAAATCTATCATCGCATGGTAAACATAGGCATATATCTCATATATAAAATTAAATAAACAAGTAAATGTAAAGTGCAATAAAGTAAATGTGTTTGGTTATGGCCCCATCCTATGTGATCTTTATCAAGCTCATGATAAAGATCAAGGTCAATCTGATATGGTGATGGAAATAAATACAACTACTTATTACATAAGTCTTGTTCTTTGTTTAGACTTCTTGTATGCCTCGTCTTCTTCTTTGTATCACCTCCATTGGATAGCCTTCTTGAGTCCTCAATTACATTATATGATTGAAAGTAAAACTAATCTAATGAACTTACAAGAATAACTCGAGTTACATTCGAGATTTATGATTACAAAGATGGATGACATGCAAGTCGTATTTAAAACCAAAACCAAAACCATTACACTAAGGTCGAAAGGCCATAACCATCCACCATGCTCATACAACACATAAAAGCATGTTAAAACACATAATCTGATATTAACATATCATATTATCCATGATCTAATCATAAAAAAAAATATGACAAAAATCAGAAAAATCAGAATCAAATCAGAAAAACAAGAATCACTGTTTACGGGTAGTAAACGACGTCAAACGACTTACAGACGAGTCGTTGATAGCTTTATCTATCAGTTTTGTTTTGACGCTCGTTTACCTATAGAATAGGGTATTCGTTTGCGTAAATCGGACACCAGACCCAGATTTCAGCAAATCTGCAGCAGCCAATTCAGAATCCGTATCTAATATGATTCTCATAATTAGAACAAACATAAATCATGTATATATCATGTTAGGTCACACACACACACTGTAGAGGGGGGTGAATACAGTGTATAGCACAATCAAATCGAACTTTAATAACTCAAGTAACAGAAAACAAACTTTATTCAAAACAATAAACTCTGTTACAGTAGGGAACTATCATCTCTCAGTGATGAACAAATATCACGAGAGCTGCTAGGGTTTTCAATAAATAAACTTCTCGATATGATAACACTTATAGTGTAAACCCTATGTCTGTGTTTATATACTATACAGTTACAAGATAATCGCTAATTGATATGGAATATAATTCTGCTTCCTAAAATATATCAATCAGATATCTTTTCTTCCATGTATTCTATTCTTCATAGAATGCCTTCTTCATGCATATCTCTTCTTATGTTTGTCTCGATCTTCTCTTCCTGTGAATCAACTGCTTTCCTTATCTGAACGTTTCCTTTAAGTCCTGATATTATCTTCTGATAAATATCTTCTGAATCTTAAGTACTGATGACTTAAGTTCTGACTTCAGTATAAGTGCTGATTTCAGTTAAGTACTGATTTGTCCTGTTTAAGTAAGATCTGTAAACTAAACATAAATCACATTAGTCATGACATTATCAAATATATCTAACAATCTCCCCCAACTTGTAAATTAGCATAATATACAAGTTTAACAGATATTTGATGATGTCAAAAACATAAAGTACAAATGTATGAGAATTTGACTAGATAACTACAACTTACAGTCCTTAAAGCTTTACCAATCTTTAACTTCTGATAACAACTTCAGTCTGTATTCATATCAGAATTTAAGTAGTTGTAGATCTTGACTTGGCTTCATCTTCTGATTTCTCTGATGTCAGGAATTGTTCTGAGATAGTTCTTCAACAAACATCTCTCAGCATATCTGAGTTCATCAATCATCCTCCTTTTAGTATCTTTAAGTTCTGCAGAATCTTCACCAGTTTGAAAGATTGCATCATCATTAATTTTAGCTTTCTTTATGTCCTGATCCAGTCTGATCAAATATGCCTTGTCAGACTCAAGATTGAATTCCACAGCCCTGTAACCCAGAAAGGTAGTTATAATCTTAGCAGAGTTGGGCTTCATCTCAACAATATCACCCTTGTGATCTCTGTACTTTGGAAGATATGTGCTGTTAGACTTAACAGAATAACGCTTTTTCTGTATCTGAATTTGACTCTTCAAAAAGTTTGCAGCACTTTCTGTTATTTTGTCATTCACTTGAAGTAAGAATAATACATGTTCCAGTTCTTCAAAATACTTCAGTGGAATGGCATTTTCCCTTATATGATAAACCCTACCATCTGTCATGAAGTAGAACAAGATATGTTCTTTCAAGTAGGTATGGTAAACCATTTGTACAGATTCTGGACGATTCAATCTCTCAGGAGTTGCTCCAATACCTTGTTCACTTAAGGAAGTTGGATCATTGGTTGTGTTCTGTATTCTTCTTTCATCAGCACTTCCCAATCCAGTTTTATCTCTTGCTTCCTTTCCATTAACTACTCTTGCTTCAAAACCACTTACAGCAGTCTTCAAAGGTTGAGTCTGTTTGGCTTTGGTGAATCTTGGTAGGAGTATCTTCGAAGGTTTAACATGAGCAATGTCAGAGGTTTCCTTTGATTTATCTTCTGATATCAAGTTAACTTGAGCTATGTCAGAGGTTACTTGATTCTTTGAGATATCAGAACAAACTATCTCTTGACTCTGAACAACTTGAGCCATGTCAGAGGCTGTCTTAGAAACTTTTCTTGAAGTCAGAGCAAGATCATCATCTTCATCAGTAATTTCTTCATTCACAGGAGGCACATAAACTTTGATAAGTTCACCAACTTTCTCTTTGCCCTTGGACCTTGGATCTATCTGCAGTTGTGATTTAGCTTTGGTTGCTTCAGGATTTGTTCTTTCTTTTATCACAATGCCTTTAAGCTTTGGAAGTTTCTTTTTACCAGAAGCTTCAGATTTAGATTTGACTTTTTCTGATTTAAGTCTAGCTTCTTCTTCCATCAGACTCTCCAAGTCCATTCCTGGATTTTCCTTAAGAAATAACTGTCTTGACATTTCTTCATCAAGATCCAAAAGTTCATCAAAACTTATCCTTTTACCAGTATCAGAAGTAATCCTTTTTCCAGCATCAAAACTTGTCCTGTGACTTGTAATTCCAGCTCATCTTGATGAGAAACTTCTACCTTGACCATGACCTCCACCCATTCCAGAGTTTCCCTGGTCATCTTTTTCATCATCCTTCCCCTTCAGTGTCTTATCAGTTTTGAATTTGGACTTAATTACTTTCTCCCCCTTTTCGGCATCAGCAGGTAACATAAGAGAGACAAGCAATTTCACTGAGGCTTGGATTTCATCGAGTTGAGATTGTCGAGAAGCTTGATTTTTTAAAATATCATCAATCTGAGACTGTTGCTTCTCTTGATTCATCTCAATGTAAGCAACTCTGTCAAAGGTAGGTTTGAAGAATTTTTTCTTATCAAGTGTCCTAGTCATATCTTGCTTGAGCAATTCTTCCTTAACTTGACGTAACTCTGCATGAGTTGTAGAATGAAGACCTTGCAGATGTCTAGTACTCAATGTAGTGACTCGAAGCTGTGTCTTGAAATCATCATTAATTAACATTTTATCAGCTTTCGCCAAGTCAGATGGAACAAAGTTAACTGAGTTCCATTCCTTAGTCCACTCCTGTCCTCGAGGAGTTTCACTCCAAAGTACTGGTGCGTCTCCTCGTACAAACTTCTTGACTAGTTCAGATTTAGAAACAGTTTGTGGAGGTGCATGTCCTGAAGGACCACCTACATCGGCATCTGCATTCATAGCAGTATCACCAGTAGGATCAGCATTTGAAGCATCAGAACTAAGAGAATCAGCATCTTCTGATAGAACAATAATATGAGAAGCAATTGAGGCTTCAACATCATCCTCTAAGTGCTGATCTGGTTCCAAGTTCTGATCAACAACCATATCCTGATGCTCACCTATATTCTGATCATCAACATCTAGATGCAGAGAAGGTGTAGTAGACAATTCTGGAGTTTGAGTAGCATCAGTAACAAGCGTTGTTGATTGATTAATTGCTGTTGGAGCTTTTAAGTAGAGAACCTCAGGCACAACCAGGTTGTGAATATTAATTTCAGCACTTGTGCCTGGGTCTACAGGAGATACAATTTCATGTATAGGAGACACAGATGGTGTGTTTGCCTTATCTGTAGCAACTTCCTGAGTTGGGGACAATGACGAAGGAGATGCAGTAGCTTCAGCAAATTCCGGTTCTTTTGAGATCAGAGATTCCTGATCTCCTTCCTTAGCTGCTGCTTCCTCATCATCTGAAGCTGGCCTTTTAGCTCTCTATTTCTTGTATCTTTTTGAAGGTGGGGATTCCTTGGGAGGTTCAGCATAAGTCATTCTTCTAAGCCTTTTCAGAAGCTTAGATCCCCCAATTCCAGAGTCCTTCTGAGAAGAGACTTTCTCAGCTTCTTTAACAACAGGTTCTGATGCAGAAACCTGTTCCTCACTATCAGACTCATCTCTCAGAACAATCCTCCTTCTCTTATGTAGTGTTTGAGGAACAGTCTTTATCCTCTTAGGCTTGGAAGATGAAGGCTTCACAGTAGGTGCTGAGGATGAAGGTTGAGCTGTCTGTGAAGTTGTGAGATATGATTTGAGATATGTTCTGAGGGAGGGTTGAGGTATAGATGTATGAGTGGTATGTTCCGATGGTTACTGTGGTGTTTGGGATGTGGTGATGGGTTGTATATTAGGATAAACAGATCTATAGGTTTCAGGACCAGCATTTACCAAGATCTGTTTTACAGACTGAGGTATCTGTAAAGGTCTAACCACCTTTTTCTTAAGGTCAGCATTTTCCAAGTCATTAAAGGCTCGTTTTGCAATTTTAAAGGGTGGATATAAAAAACTGGCTAGTTGAGTGGCATCATCACAGCAAAAGGTATATATAAGCTGACAGAATCTAGCAAAGTAAACTATATTTTTATCCTTTGTCATCCTATCCCCTATGAAACCTATCACAGCACTTGCAAAATCAAAATGAGTTTGGTTAATAATAGCATACCCGATGTGCAGACTCATTATTGGAATCACATCAAAGTTTGAACACTTATTCCCGAAGGCTTTAGTGATGCAGTCGAAGAAGAAGCTCCATTCCTTTCTGATATGTTCCCGTTTCAACTGTCCAAGCTTAGCCAAACTCTTTTCATACCCCAAACTGTCCATTAACTCTTGTAGAGCTGATTCCTCCGGTGTTGAAAAAGTACAGCCTTCTGGTAAATGTAAGGCTTTGTGAATTGTACCAGGAGTTACCACATGTTCAGAATCATCCACTTCAAAAACAATACTGGGAGTACCAGTTGCACCACCATTATCAAAATGCCCAGTCCGCCAAAATGTCAGAACTTGTTGGCTTGAAAAGACTGAAGGATGGGTCAATGCATACCCAATTTCACTGTGTGCAAGAAGATCTTGCACAAAATGCAACTCAGACGGAGCTTCATTATGATCGAGAATTGCAGCATAGTTATTTGGAACGAACTTAGCCCCATCAATGATCAAATCCTTAGGTGCCATGAGAAAAATCGAAAATTAAGAGTGCTTGTTAGGTGTTTGATGAAATGTCTGTATGAAAAACCAACGTCAGGAGATGAGAGATAGTAAAAGCAAAAAAAGAGAGATAAAGTGTAAAAGTAAATAAAAAGATTGTATAATCTTCTCTCTCTCTCACTAATACTTGGTAAAAAAATATAACCGTTGGACACCTGTCAGACATGCATCAATAATGAATAGTTAATGGGCACGGGAAAACAGTAATCATGACTTAACACATGTAGGTTTTCAAGGAAAAACCGTTCCACTTACCCAGTAATCCCATTAATTGAGGTAAGTCAATTTTAATTCAAAATTTAAACTGTTCCCACTTATTCAATTATTTTCACTGCAAAACCAATATTCTGAAAATAAATTTCAAGTGTGAGAATGACCAAAATAAATCAAGGAAACAAGTACTGATATTTTAAAGTCAGAACTTAATTTAAATCAATGATTAAAATGATCATCAGAACATGGATATATCAGGATTTAACAGTGCATTTAAATGTGCAAACATCTCAGAGACAGAATCTTGCAAAAATAAGAAATTTCATTAATATATTAAGAGAATACATTCATGAAATGGAAATTACATCAGAGAATTACAAGACTGTCCTAAGCTTCTAATCCTAACATCAACAGCTTAGTCCTAGCTCAAGAAGCAGGGCAAAGCTGACGATGAAGAAAAACAGGAAGAAGAAAATAAGTTATTTCTTCTTCCTACTCTCTATAAAAAGAATAGCGAGTCTGATGATTCGCTCTTGCTGGCGGAGAGCTTCCAACCTTTCCTCCTCCAATCGCTCCAGATGGCGATGGTAGTCCATGTAAAAGAACATGAGGTGTGTGAGAACCTCCTGGGGAATCGAGTCCCAAATCTCATTAGGAATGACAGTCACATGCCATTTCTGCTGCCATCCCTCATGGCTTAACTCCATGTTGAAGGTCTCATAGTTTAAAAATATATTGTAGTTAACCATGATGTTGTGTATATGAGAGAAAAGAAAGTAAGTGTTTGAGGAAGGGAATAATGTGTAGGTTGATGTGAAGTGTTGGTTTATATAGGCTGAAGAATGCCAGGAGATGCATGGATAATTTAATGCAGACAGGTAGAAATAATTCTACCCCGTCTCCCTAGACTGAGAAGACGAAAAACAGTCATTGGATGTGTAAGACAGGGTTTACTGCACACAAGAAACAAGTAAAAATTACTGTGCATGTACGCGTTCTACTATCCCTAATTATATTGACTGTTAATATTCCACCCAAATATATTCTGATTTAAAAAGGAGACTGTTTCAAATTGTAACCACAAATAAGTCAAGTAAAGGATCATAATTTAATATCAGAACTTAGACTTATATCAGAACTTAACAGTCATCAGAACATGATTTCTAAACTCGAAAAATGAATGCCTATCTCCGTAATTCTTCACCAAAATTCTGATATCGATTCTTTAGAACTTAATCATCAGGACGTTCAACAGAACCTGTCCTCAGAATTTATGCAATTTGACACATAGACTGTTCATCTACAATAACATGTATCACCACAGAAATTTTCATCATTCATATGGAGTGTTAGTGTGTGCATTAAGCTAAATATCAGATAAAGAGTAAAGTCTGATTCACTACAGAACATCTTAGAAATAAGGCATAACTAAAACTTTACTGAAAATCTGTCATTATTCTGAAGCCTACTATTGAATGAGTTCATGCTTGAGTCCACCTCAACTGTTTTGTGCTAATTTTGTGCATCTTTTTAGATTCCATTTTACAGTGGCTTCTCAGTGTAAGTGAGTCACGACTACTTATCAGAATTTATACTATTATCAGAGTATTTCTCCAATAATCATAGAGTGTGAAAAGTCACCAAGAAAAAATATTTATTTGCTTTTCTGATGCATATTACTTAATACCAACAATGCACTTGGGTCGTCCCTTCCACATTTTTACTCTAGATCTCAAAGGAGTACTTGATTTTTATTTCTTTTTCTTTTCCTTTTTCTTTTGATAAGAGAGGTTTATCAGCACTTAGTACATTCAACAGAGTTATTAACATCAGAACTTAACAGATGAGAAGCATTCTTCTAGTTTTTGACTTAGTAATAAGATAGACAAAGTAAACTTAACTAAGCTCAATATCAGAATTTGATTGTGTCAATGGATTTCCACATAAATAATTACTTCTAACATGGGATCTATAGTATATTGAAGACTACTAGGTCAGCATCTAGCACAGTTATCCTCATAGGATTGAATAGTCACAGAAACAGTCATATCACTATCAGAGTTTAGAAATTCATATCAGATAATAATCAGTACTTAAGCAATTTTCAATTAAACACAGAATACACAGAGAGAGTAATATCTGTAAATACTGATCATAAAGTCTGATGCATCAGAACAAAAACTAAGCAGATTTAGAGAAAGAACCTGAAACCATTCCAAGTTCATTTACCAATCTTGTAAACGTAGCTTCACACAGTGGTTTTGTGAAGATATCTCCTAGTTGTTGATCTGTTGGAACAAAGTGCAATTCCACTGTACCTTCATCCACATGTTCCCTTATGAAGTGGTACCTAATGCTGATGTGCTTTGTCATTGAGTGTTGAACGGATTACCTGTCATAGCAATAGCACTTTGATTATCACAGTAAATAGGGATTTTAAAATATGTTAACCCATAATCCAGTAACTGATTCTTCATCCAAAAAATCTGTGCACAACAGCTTCGTGCAGCAATGTACTCTGCTTCTGCAGTTGATGTGAAAATTGACTTTTGTTTCTTGCTAAACCAAGAAACCAATATGCCTCCTAGAAATTGGCAGCTTCCACTTGTGCTTTTCCTGTCAATTTTGCAACTTGCAAAATCTGCATCTGAGTAACCTATTAGTTTAAAATCTGATTCTCCGGGATACCACAATCCCAGATCAGCTGTTCAATTAAGATATTTGAAAATCCTTTTCACAGCTGTTAAGTGAGGTTCTCTTGGATCTGCTTGAAATCTTGCACAAAGACATGTAACATACATGATATCAGGTCTACTCGCAGTTATATAGAGTAGAGAGCCAATCATACCTCTGTAATCAGTAATATCTACTGATTTACCAGTATCCTTATCCAGTTTTGTTGCAGTGGCCATGGGAGTGGATGCACTTGAACAATCTTGCATCCCAAATTTCTTCAGCAAATTTCTGGTGTACTTGGTTTGACAAATAAAAGTGCCTTCTTCATTCTGCTTGACTTGAAGGCCCAGAAAATAGCTAAGTTCCCCCATCATACTCATTTGATACCTTGACTGCATCAGTTTGGCAAACTTCTTGCAAAGTCTGTCATTTGTAGAGCCAAAGATGATATCATCAACATATATCTGAACCATAAGTAAGTCCTTTCCATGTTTGAGGTATAACAGTGTTTTGTCTATAGTTCCTCTGTTAAATCCACTTTCTAGAAGAAACTGAGCTAAAGTCTCATACCATGCTCTTGGAGCTTGCTTAAGGCCATAGAGTGCTTTATCCAGCCTGTAGACATAATCTGGATATTTGGAATCTACAAAGCCTGGAGGTTTTTCAACATATACTTCCTCCTCCAATTCTCCATTGAGAAAAGCACTTTTCACATCCATTTGAAAGACAGTAAACTTTTTGTGAGCAGCATAAGGCAAAAATATCCTTATGGCTTCCAATCTAGCAACTGGTGCAAATGTTTCATCATAGTCAATTCCCTCCTGTTGAGAATATCCTTTTGCAACCAACCTTGCCTTATTCCTTGTAATTATGCCATCACTATCAGTTTTGTTTCTGAATACCCACTTTGTACCAACAACAGATCTGTTCTTTGGTCTTGGCACTAGGGTCCAGACTTTGTTTCTTTCAAATTCATTTAACTCTTCCTGCATTGCTTGCACCCAATCAGCATCTTGAAGAGCTTCTTCCACTTTCTTTGGTTCAGTCTGAGAAAGAAAAGAATTGTAAAGACATTCACTTGAAGTAGCTGTTGTAGTTCTGACACCTGCATCAGGATTTCGAATAATTAAGTTAGGTGTATGTGATTTAGTCCACTTCCTTGAAGATGGAAGGTTTTCTCTAGAACTGGATGCTCCCCTTGATCCATGCTATCTTCATCAACATTTTCTGATGCTCCCCCTGAAACTATGCTCTCTGAGTTGGATCCTCCAGAATTTAAGTTTTCAGAACTATCAGAACTTGGCTTATCAGAACTTGACGAATCAGAACTTGAAGAGTCAGATGTATGTTCTGATGCTTCTTGAGATGTGGTTGTATCTTGAGTATGCTCCCCCTGCATAGGTGCATCTTCCTTTGGCGTAGTCACCACAGTTTTAATAACATCAGAGTTTAATCCATCAGGGTTTGCAGTATCAGGATTTAGACTGTCAGGATTTTCAGTATCCGAATTTAAGTCTTCATTTTCAAATCTCAGCTGATCATGATCATTGAAATCTTCAAGTCCAGTAATCTTCTTATCATCAAAAGAGACATTGATAGATTCCATGACCACTCTTGTTCTCAAGTTATAGACTCTGAAGCCTTTGGTGGAAAGTGGATATCTAACAAAGATTCCTTCATCAGCTTTTAGATCAAATTTGGATAGCTGTTCAGGATGAGTCTTAAGAACAAAACACTTGCATCCAAATACATGAAAATACTTCAGATTTGGCTTCTTTTTCTTCACCATCTCATATGGTGTCTTTCCTTGCTTGTTAATGAGTGTTGCATTCTGAGTAAAACAAGCAGTCTGCACAGCTTCAGCCCAGAAATAGGTTGGAAGTTTTGCTTCATCAAGCATTGTACGTGCAACTTCAATGAGAGTTCTATTCTTTCTTTCAACAACTCCATTTTGCTGTAGAGTTCCAGGGGCAGAAAATTCCTGCTTGATTCCATGGTTTTTGCAGAACTCTTCCATTATTAAATTCTTGAACTCAGTACCATTATCACTTCTTATTATCTTCACTGAGTCTTTGACCAATTTATCCAGTTTCCTGACATGATCAATCAAGAGAGATGCAGTTTCACTTTTTTTGTGCAAGAAATACACCCATGTGTATCTGGTGAACTCATCCACTATGACCATAACATATTTCTTCTTTGCAATAGACATGACATTTACTGGACCAAATAGATCAACATGTAGTAGGTGATAAGGCTCAAGAATTGATGATTCAGTCTTGCTCTTGAATGAAGATTTCCTTTGTTTGGCCTTCTGACAAGAATCAGAAAGGCCATCAGGAGCAAATACTGACTTTGGCAGTCCTCTCACAAGATCTTTCCTGACCAACTCATTTATATTGTTGAAACTTAAATGAGAGAGTTTCTTGTGCCAATTCCAGCTTTCTTCAATTGATGCTCTACTCATCAGACAGATTGCAGAACCATCAGTACTTGTTGAAAGCTTGGATTCATAGATGTTACCATGCCTGTTTCCTTTCAGAACAACTTTACCTGTAGATTTACTTACAACTTCACAGTGTTCTTCAATGAAATCCACATGATAACCTCTGTCACAGATTTGACTAACACTCAGCAGATTGTGTTTAAGTCCTGAGACCAGAGCTACTTCCTTAATGATGACATTCCAAAGATTGATATTGCCATATCCCAATGTTTTTCCAATGTTTCCATCTCCATAAGAAACACTTGGGCCAGGCTTCTCCACAAAGTCTGATAACAGGGCTTTATTTCCAGTCATATGTCCTGAACATCCACTGTCCAGAACTAGGATGTTTTTCCTGTTGCCCTGCAATCACAAAGACCACTCATGATTAGTTTTAAGGACCCATACATGCTTGGATCCTTTGGCCTTATTAAGTCTGTTAACATTTGCAGCGGATTTAGCATCAGAGTTTATGTTAACATTTTTCTTATCAGAATTTACACTATCAGACTTTGAATCAGAACTTATACTAGAAGGAACAATGGCAACTTTCTTTAAAGAAGGTTTTATTTGATAATAATCATAGTACAAACTATGATATTCCTTACAAGTATAAATAGAATGCCATAAACTACCACAATGAAAACAAGGATTTTGTGGCTTATATCTAACAGACTGACTCTTAACTCCTGACTTTGAAGGTAAGGAGTTTATGTTCTTATTCTTCCTGCAAAAAGAAGCCAGATGGTTAGAAATTCCACAGTTATGACATGTTTTTCTAGGAGCATCAGGAACAGGCTTATAATCATTGCTTTTATTCACACCTTCCTTTCCATTCCTATTTTTCCTAGGTGATTTTACTTTGTTTGCATTCTTAACTTCTTTCAGCTTATAATTAAGCTGCTTCTTTGTCATTTAGCCTACGTTTACTTCAGTTGTCTTTTCCTGTTTTAGTTTGTCAGAAGTTAATTCCTTTTTAACTTCTGATTTCTCATTATCAGACTTTACAGCTACAAACTTAACAGGCTTTAACTTAGATTTTTGATTAACAACTATAGGCTTAATATCTATAGTTCCTTTATCATTCTTATCCTCTCCATAACCTAAGCCCTCTTTCCAGTTTTCACTACTTAACAAATTCTGAGTTGTTCTGCTAGAGTTAGTCCAAGTCCTGATAATCTCTCTTTCCTTTTCTAACTCAGCTTTTAGAGATTCATTCATTTTAAGCACTTCATCCCTTACATAGAAAGCATCATCTCTATCTTTCTGAGTTTGATGGAACATGACTAACTCTTTTTCTAAATAATCATTCCTCTTTTTGCAAGTAAGATTTTCAGAAGTTAATCTTTCACATGTTAAAGTTTGATCTCTATAACTAATGAACATGGTTTTAAGATATCTTCTCAACTCATTAATATCATCAGTATGAAAGGGATAAGTAGTTTGAGGTACCTTTAATTCAGCAGCTTCAGAACTGCTTTCAGCACTTGCCTTATCAGCATTTGCCATCAGGGCATAATTCTCCTCACTTTCAGAATCTGAGGTGTCTGTCCAGCTTTTCTTCTTTGTGACAAGAGCCTTGCCTTTGTTATTCTTCACTTTCTTGTAATCAGGAGATATATGGCCTTTCTCACCACAGTTGTAGAATTTGACATTTGTATAATCTCCTCTGTCAGACTTTCCTCTTCTGCCCTCAGATTTTCTGAAATTCTTCTTATCAGAACTTGCGCCTTTCCTGGAAAACTTCTTTCCCTTCCTAAACTTCCTGTACGCAATCTTTGTGATTCCTTTCACCATAAGAGCACACAGCTTCATCATCTCTTCATCATCATCCGTCTCAGGTAAGCTTTCAGATTCTGAGTCATCATCACTTTCAGAAGTTGATGACTCAGTATCAGACTTTATGAAGAGAGCTTTACCCTTATCTTTCCTTGAGGTAGCTGCCTTGGGGGATTCTTCTTCAGCCTTAAGAGCAACTGTCCTTGACTTTCCTCCTTTCCTCTTGCTTCTTTGTTCCATCTCAAGTTCATGAGTCTTGAGCATTCCATAAATTTCATCAAGAGTTATTACATCAAGATTATAGTTGTCTCTTATTGTTGTTGCCTTCAAATCCCAGTATTCAGGAAGAGCTAACAGGAATTTAAGGTTTGAATCTTCAAGATCAGACTCCTTGTCAACCAGTGACAAATCATTCAAGAGTTTGACAAATCTATCATATAAATCAGTCAATGACTCATTAGCCTTTGAGTCAAAGTGTTCATATTCTTGAGTGAGTATTGTCTTCCTGTTCTTCTTAATCGTATCCGTTCTCTGACATCTTGTTTCCAAGGCATCCCATATCTCCTTTGCAGTCTTGCAGTTTATTACCCTGTTTGACATTACATTATCAATAGCACTATGCAGTAAGTGTCGTACCTTAGCATCCTTAGCAATTGATGCGATATCTTCAGCAATGTAATCACTCTTCTCCTTTGGTACAGACTTTGCTGCTTCACCTGCAACTGCAAAAATGAGCTTGGTTGGTTTGTGAGGCCCTTCCTTGATTCTATCAAGATATTCTGGATCTGTAGCTTCCAGAAACATGGTCATCCTCACCTTCCATATAGGATATTCAGATGGTCTCAATATGGGAACTCTAATAGTCTCATATCGACTTTGAATTTGTGTCTTTGGAGGTTCTTCAGCTTTGGTGGGCTTAGTTGGAGTTTCTACTTCAGACATGATTGTTTTTGGATCTTAAACTGTTTGTGTGTTAACAGATAGGCTCTGATACCACTTGTTAGGTCACACATACACTGTAAAGGGGGGTGAATACAGTGTATAACACAATCAAATCGAACTTTAATAACTCAAGTAACAGAAAATAAACTTTATTCAAAACAATAAACTCTGTTACAGTATGAAACTGTCCTCTCTCAGTGATGAACAAATATCACGAGAGCTGCTAGGGTTTTCAATAAATAAACTTCTCGATATGATAACACTTATAGTGTAAACCCTATGTCTGTCTTTATACACTACACAGTTACAAGATAATCGCTAATTGATATGGAATATAATTCTGCTTCCTAAAATATATCAATCAGATATCTTTTCTTTCTAGTATTCTATTCTTCATAGAATTCCTTCTTCATGCATATCTCTTCTTATGTTTGTCTCGATCTTCTCTTCCTGTGAATCAGCTACTTTCCTTATCTGAACGTTTCCTTTAAGTGCTGATATTATCTTCTGATAAATATCTTCTAAACCTTAAGTACTGATGACTTAAGTTCTGACTTCAGTATAAGTGCTAATTTCAGTTAAGTACTGATATGTCCTGTTTAAGTAAGATCTGTAAACTAAACATAAATCACATTAGTCATGACATTATCAAATATATCTAACATATCAGTATATATACAGATTACATAATCATCGTATGATTATACAACTCACATGAATATCATATATTCAAAACCATTCATATAAGCATATTATATCAACATCAAATCATGGCGAATCACGTACATGCTCATATATCGAAAACAGTCAAACACATAAACGAATTAAAAACATTTCGCAAGTAGCTCTGATGCCATTGAAGGGTTTTTAGCACATAAACGCAGCGAAAACGTAAATTTAAATCTTAAAAAACCCGAAACCCTCCGCAGGATCCATGCGAAAAATAATATTTAATTCATAGTTCAGTATATTTACCTTAAGAAGCTTTACGTTAATGGAAAGATGGAGGTCTTTAATGGCGATCCAAAAAACGATGAACGGAGATCCTTAGCAGCTGCTCCTCAAGTGTGAAGCACTCCACCGGTATCCACCAAGAAAACGATGTAATGAAGGAGGAGGAGATGGATAGTATTAAGGTTTTGTAAATCTTTTTGGTTGAGGCAAAAATAGGGTCTATAATAGTATATTTATAGGCAAAATTTTCAGCTGAAAATTTTCCCATAAAATATTATTATTATTAACCCTTTATTATTCTCACTAATAATTAAAACACCTTTTAATTATTAATCCTTTTTCTAAACTCTTTAGAAATAATTCTCTCACTTGATTTAATTTCCAAAAATTAAATTCTTAATTAATAATATTAAGAACCTTTTATTAATTAATTTATAATCAATTAAATCTCATTTAATCAATTATTAAATTTGCCAATTAATTATTTATTTCATAAATAAATAATTATCAGCCATTATTAATTAATTCCTCCACCATTAAATCATTCTCTTTTATGGTGTGACCCTGTAGGTTCAATATTAAGCCGGTAGTAGAAATAAATAATAATAAAACTATTTTATCATTATTTATATAAATTCTCTAATTCATTAAATATGATTAATTAATTAATCATATTTATTCTACATCGTGAGGGATACTTCTCAGCATATCGCGACTATCCGGATAATACGAATTCACTGCTTAGAATACCAAGAACCTATTCAATGAGTAGTTACCGTACAATCAATTCCTTCTACCCTGCAATGTCGCGATTAAATACAAGGCATGGAACTTGTGTCAAGCCTATCTTATTTAATCACTTGCTTTCCCATTCACTATTCTTAGTTCTATTTAATGTAAATTAGAAACTCCTTTCTAATTTCATTCACTCTGGCCAGAGATTCATGAACTAGCATAAGTGGATCAGTATTGAACATTCTCTTCCTTCACTGGAAGGGGTAGATCCCTTATTGATCATACACTATCTTCGTGTACAAATTCCTATACCCAGTAGAGCCCTTATAATTGTCCCTTGAGACTAAGAAGTAAACCAAAGCATAGTTCAGTGTACACAAGATGACTATGATGACCTCAAGTCTAAGGATACTTGTACAACTATCACTATATGAACAACTACTGACACGTGAGTGAACTCCATCAGTTGTTCAGCTGTGTGAGTCATGTTCAGTGAACTTATTCTATAATAAGCACCTACATACTAGCTATAGTGTCACCACACAAATGTTTATGAGAACAGACATCCTTCATAATGAAGCAAGCATAATATGTACCGATCTTTGAGGATTATTAATTACCAGTTAGTAATCCTACGACCAGGAACTATTTAAGTTTAGAGTTATCATCTTTTAGGTCTCATTTTTATGATCTCATCACAATCCATAAAAAGCTTTACTCTAAACTGTGGTATATCTTATTTAAACATTTAAATAGATAGAGCCCGCAATAAAAACAAAACAAGTCTTTCATTAATATCAATGAAATCAAAACAGATTACATAAAAGTTATTCCCAAATCCTCATACATGATTGGACTTAGGACATATCTCTTTCAAGTTGTTTGGTACAAACTTGGCTCCATCAACAATTAAATTCTTGGGTGCCATGAGAAATAAGTGAGAAATAAAATTGCCTGTAAGGTGTTTGATAAAATGTCTGTAAAGAAACCGTCAAAAAATGTGAGAGAGAATAAGAAAAGAGAAAGAGTAGAATAAGAATGAAAATAAAAGATTTAAAACTCTTTTATCTCTTTTACTTAGACACCCCACGTGACAACAATTAATATGTAGTGGAACAGACCTTTACACCTGTAGACATGCAGTAGTTAAGGCAAAAATTAATGGGCACGGTAAATAAGCAATTATTACTTATCACATGCAGTTTTTCAAGGAGAAAAACCGTCCCACTAACCAAGTAATCCCATTAAATAAATGATTATTACTGCTTTATCTCTCATAAACCAATATTCAAAAAAAATATGATCGTTGAGGTAATGACCAAAAATAAACCAAGTAAATAAATACTGCCACGTCAGCATCAGAACTTGATTATTATTAGAATTTAAAAGGTCATCAGAATATGATTAGTATTAGAATTTAAAAGGTCATCAGAATATGAAATGACTCAGAGACAAAATCTTGCAATAAAGTAAAAATTTATTAATATATCAAACGAATACATTTCATGAAACTTAAATTACATGCAGAAAATTACAAGATTGCCCTAGTCTAAAATCTCTAACATCAACAGCCTTAGTCCTAGTCTAAAAGACTGACAAAGCTGACAGTGAAGAGAAATAGGAGGATATCAATTAATTCTTCTTCCTATCTTCAATAAAAAGAATAGCAAGACGAATGATTCTCTCCTGCTGACGAAGAGAACGGAGATGAAGATTTCTTTGGACAGTCAACAAGTCATTTTTAATGTTTCTGGAAATTGAATCCAGAGATTAGAAGGAATGTTGTTTATAGGATAACGAGTTTGAACTCCATTGTTCCAGATAGTCACCTTGTCTGAGCCATAGCAGTAAAACCAACCAAACTGAGTCATTGTTTGAGAGAAGAAATAATTGATTTTTACTGAAGGATTATTGGTCAGTTATATAGACAAGGGAAGACCAAGGGATGCATGGAATGTGAAACGAAAAAAAGTAAAGCCTCATCTCCCTAGACCGATGAGTAATAGTGACAGCCATTGGAAGCTTAAAACAGGAGTTAATGAGCACACGAAACAAGTAAAAATTACTATGCATTTACGAGTACCACTAACCCAAATTATGTTGACTGTTTATATCTCACCCAAACATATTCTGATTTTAAATATGACTGTTTCAGATTTAATCACAAATAAGTCAAGTAAAGAATCAGGATTTAATATCAGAACTTAGACTTATATCATAACTTAACAGTCATCAGAACATGGCTCCTTAACTCGAAAAGCGAATGTCTATTTCTGTAATTCTTCACACAAATACTGATTTCATTTCTTCAAAACTTAATCATCAGAATTTCCATCATAACTTGTCCTCAGAATTTATGCAACTGACACTTAACTTGTTCATCTAAAATAACATTTATCACCACAGTAATTTTCATCATTCATATGGAGTGTATGTGTGTGCAGTAAGCTAAATATCACATAAAGATTAAAGTCTGATTCACTGCAGTACATCTTAGAAATAAGGCATAACTAAGAACTTTGCTCAAAATCTGTCATTATTCTGAAGTCTACTATAGAATGAGTTCATGCATGAGTCCACCTCAACTGTTTTGTGCTCATTTTATGCATCTTTTGAAATTCCATCAGTGGCTTCTCAGTGTAAGTGAGTCACGACTGCTTATCAGAATTTATGCTATTATTAGATTATTTCTCCAGTAATCATAGAGTGTGAAAAGTCACCAAGAAAATATTTATTTTGCTTTTCTAATGCATATAACTTAATACCAGCAATGCACTTGGGTCTTCCCTTCCACATTTTTACTCTAGATCTCAAAGGAGTACCTGATTTTTATTTCTTTTCTTTTCTTTTGATAAGTGAGGCTTATCAACACTTAGTACATCCACCAGATTTACTAACATCAGAACTTAACAGATAAGAAGCACTATTCTAGTTTTTGACTTAGTAATAAGATACACAAAGTAAACTTAACTAAGCTCAATATCAGAATTTGCTTGTGTTAAACGATTTCCACATAAATAATTACTTCAAACATGGGATTTTTAGTATATTAAAGACTATTAGTTCAGCATCTAGCACAATTATCCTCATTGGATTGAATAGTCACAGAGACATGCATATCACTATCAGAGTTTAGAGATTCATATCAGACAAAAATCAGCATTTAAGCAAATTTCAATTTAAGCACATAATACACAAAGATAGTAATATCTGTAAATAATGATCACAAAATCTGATGTATCAGAATATAAACTAAGCAGATTTAGAGAAAGAACTTGAAACCATTCCAAGTTCTACCAATCTTGTAAAAGTAGCTTCACACAGTGGTTTTGTGAAGATATCTGCTAGTTGTTGGTCTGTTGAAACAAAATGCAATTCCACTGTACCTTCATCCACATGTTCCCTTATGAAGTGGTACATAATGCTGATGTGCTTTATCATTGAGTGTTGAATTGGATTACCTATCATAGCAATAGCACTTTGATTATCACAGTAAATAGGAATTTTAGAAAATTCTAAACCATAATCCAGTAACCGATTCTTCATCCAAAGAATCTGTGCACAACAGCTTCCTGCAGCAATGTATTCTGCTTCTGCAGTTGATGTGGAAATTGACTTCTGTTTCTTGCTAAACCAAGAAACTAATCTGCCTCCAAGAAATTGGCAGCTTCCACTTGTGCTTTTCCTATCAATTTTGCATCCTGCAAAATCTGCATCTGAGTAACCTATTAGCTTAAAGTCTGATTCTCTAGGATACCACAATCCCAGATCAGCTGTACCCTTAAGGTACTTGAAAATTCTTTTCACAGCTGTTAAGTGAGGTTCTCTTGGATCTGCTTAAAATCTCGCACAAAGACAGGTAGCATACATGATATCAGGTCTACTTGCAGTTAGATAGAGTAATGATCCAATCATACCTCTGTAATCAGTAATATCTACTGATGTACCAGTATCCTTATCCAATGTTGTTGTAGTGGCCATGGGAGTGGATGCACTTGAACAATCTTGCATTCCAAATTTCTTCAGCAAATTAATGGTGTACTTGGATTGACAAATAAAAGTGCCTTCTTCATTCTGCTTGACTTGAAGGCCCAGAAAATAGCTAAGTTCCCCCATCATACTCATTTGATATCTTGACTACATCAGCTTGGCAAACTTTTTACAAAGTATGTCATTTGTAGAACCAAAAATGATATCATCAACATATATCTACACCAAAAGTAAGTCCTTTCCATGGTTGAGATAAAGCAGTGTTTTGTTAATAGTCCCTCTGTTAAATCCATTTTCCAGAAAAAACTAAGCTAGTGTCTCATACCATGCTCTCGGAGCTTGCTTAAGGCCATAAAGTGCTTTGTCAAGTCTGTAGACATGATTAGGAAATTTTGAATCTACAAAACCTGGAGGTTGTTCAACATATACTTCCTCTTCCAATTATCCATTGAGAAAAGCACTTTTCACATCCATTTGAAAGACTGTAAACTTTTTGTGAGCAGCATAAGCCAAAAATATCCTTATGGCTTTCAATCTAGCAACTGGTGCAAATGTTTCATCATAATCAATTCCCTCCTATTGAGAATATCCTTTTACAACCAGCCTTGCTTTATTACTTGTAATTATGCCATCACTATCAGTTTTGTTTCTGAACACCCACTTTGTACCAACAACAGATCTGTTCTTTGGTCTTGGCACTAGGGTCCATATTTTGTTTCTTTCAAATTCATTTAACTCTTCCTACATTGCTTGCACCCAATCAGCATCTTGAAGAGCTTCTTCCACTTTCTTTGGTTCAGTCTGAGAGAGAAAAGAGTGATAAAGACATTCATTTGATGTAACTGTTCTAGTTCTGACACCTGCATCAGGATTTCCAATATTTAAGTCAGGTGTATGTGCTTTAGTCCACTTCCTTGCAGATGGAAGATTTTCTCTAGAATTGGATGCTCCCCCATGATCCATGCCATCTTCATCAACATTTTCTGATTCTCCCCCTGAAATTATGCTCTTTGAGTTGAATCCTTCAGAATTTGAGTTTCCAGAAATATCAGCACTTGAGTTTCCAGAATTATCAGAACTTGGCCCATCAGAACTTGATGAATCAGAACTTGAAGAGCCTGTTGTAGGTTCTGATGCTTCTTGAAATGTGGTTGTATCTTCAGTATGTTCCCCTGCACAGGTGCATCTTCCTTTGGCGTAGTCACGACAGTTTCAATAACATCAGAGTTTAATTCATCAGAGTTTGCAGTATCAGGATTTAGACTGTCAGGATTTACAGTATCAAAATTTAAAACTTCATTCTCAAATCTGAGCTGATCATGATCATTAAAATCTTCAAGTCCCATTATCTTCTTATCATCAAAAGAGACATTGATAGATTCCATGACAAACCTTGTTCTTAAATTGTAGACTCTGAATGCTTTTGTGGAAAGTGGATATCCAAAAAAAATTCCTTCATCAGCTTTTAGATCAAATTTGGATAGCTGTTCAGGATGAGTCTTAAGAACAAAACACTTGCATCCAAATACATGAAAATACTTCAGACTTAGCTTCTTTTTCTTCACTATCTCTTATGGTGTTTTGCCATGCTTGTTAATGAGTGTTGCATTCTGAGTAAAACAAGCAGTCTGCACAGCTTCAGCCCAAAAGTAGGTTGGCGACTTTGCTTCATCAAGCATAGTTCGTGTAGCTTCAATAAGAGTTCTATTCTTTCTTTCAACAACTCCATTTTGCTGTGGAGTTCCAGGAGCAGAAAATTCCTGCTTTATTCCATGGTCTTTGCAGAACTCTTCCATGATCAAATTCTTGAACTCAGTGCCATCATCACTTCTTATGATCTTCACAGAATCTTTGACCAATTTATCCAGTTGCTTGACATGATCAATCAAAATAGATGCAGTTTCACTTTGTGTGTGCAAGAAATACACCAATGTGTATCTGGTGAACTCATCCACTATGACCATATCATATTTCTTCTTTGCAATAGACATGACATTCACTGGACCAAATAGATCGACATGTAGTAGGTGATAAGGCTCAAGAATTGAAGATTCAGTCTTGCTCTTGAATGAAGATTTTCTTTGTTTTGCCTTTTGACAAGAATCACAAAGACCATCAGGAGCAAATACTGATTTTGGAAAACCTCTCACAAGATCTTTCTTGACAAGTTCATTTATATTGTTGAAATTTAAATGAAAGAGTTTCTTGTGCCAATTCCAGCTTTCTTCAATTGATGCTCTACTTAACAGACAGATTGCCGAACCATCAGTACTTGTTGAAAGCTTGGCTTCATAAATGTTACCATGCCTGTATCCTTTCAGAACAACTTTGTCTGTAAATTTACTTACAACTTTACAGTGTTCTTCAAAGAAATCCACATGATAACCTCTGTCACGGATTTGACTAACACTCAACAGATTGTGTTTAAGTACTGAGACCAGAGCTACTTTTTCAATGATGACATTTCCCAGATTGATATTGCCATATCCCAAAGTTTTTCCCATGTTTCCATCTCCATAAGAAACACTTGGGCCAACTTTCTCCACAAAGTCTGATTGCATGGCTTTATTTCCAGTCATATGTCCTGAACATCCACTGTCCAGAACTAGGATGTTTTTCCTGTTGCCCTGCAATCACAAAGACCACTAACGATTAGTTTTAAGGACCCAAACTTGCTTGGATCCTTTGGCCTTATTAAGTTTGTTAACATTTGCAGCGAATTTAGCATCAAAGTTTCTGTTAACATTTTTCTTATCAGTATTTACACTATCAGACTTTGTATCAGAACTTACACTAGAAGGAACAATCCTAACTTTCTTTAAAGAAGGTTTTATTTGATAATAATCATAGTACAAACTATGATATTCCTTACAAGTATAAATGGAATGCCATAAACTACCACAATGAAAACAAGGATTTTGTGGTCTATATCTAACAGACTGACTCTTAACTCCTGACTTTGAAGGTAAGGAGTTTATGTTCTTAGTTTTCCTGCAAAAAGAAGCCAGATGGTTAGAAATTCCACGGTTATAACATTTCTTTCTAGGAGCATTAGGAACAGGCTTATAATCATTACTTTTATTCACACATTCTTTTCCATTCCTATTTTTCCTAGGTGGATTTACCTTGTTTACATTATTAACATCTTTCAGCTTATGCTTAAGCTGCTTCTTTGTCATTAAACCTATGTTAACTTCAGTTGGCTTATCCTATTTTGGTTTGTCAGAAGTTAATTTCTCTGTAACTTCTGATTTATCAATATCACAACTACAAACTTAACAGGATTTACCTTTGGCTTTTTTTTAACAACTACAGGCTCAATTTCTACAGTTCCCTTATCATTCTTATCATCTCCATAACCTAAGCCTTCTTTCCAGTTTCCACTACTTAACAAATTCTGAGTTATTCTGCCAGAGTTAGTCCAAGTCCTGATAATCTCTTTTTCCTTTTCTAACTCGGTTTTTAGAGATTCATTTATTTTAAGTATTTCATCCCTAACATAAAAGACATCATCTCTATCTTTCTGAGTTTGATGGAACATGACTAACTCTTTTTCTAAATAATCATTCCTCTTCTTATAAGCAAGATTTTCAGAAGTTAATCTTTCACATGTTAAAGTTTGATATCTATAACTAATGAACATGGTTTTAAGATATCTTCTCAACTCATTAATATCATCAGTATGAAAGGCATAAGTAGTTTGAGGTACCTTTAACTCAGCAGCATCAGAACTGCTATCAGCATTTGCCATCAAGGCATAGTTTACTTCACTCTCAGAATCTGAAGTGTCTGTCCAGCTTTTCTTCTTTGTGACAAGAGCCTTGCCTTTGTCACTATTCACTTTCTTGCAATCAGGAGATATGTGGCCTTTTCACCACAATTGTAGCATTTGACATTTGTGTAATCTCCTCTGTCAGACTTTCCTCCTTTGCCTTCAGATTTTCTGAAACTCTTCTTATCAGAACTTGCACCTTTCCTGGAAAACTTCTTTCCCTTTTTGAATTTCTTGTATGCAATCCTTGTGATTCCTTTCACCATAAGAGCACACAGCTTCATCATCTCTTCATCAGGATCCATCTCAGGTAAGCTTTCAGTTTCAGAGTCATTATCAGTATCAGAACTTGATGATTCAGTATCAAACTTTGTGATGAGAGCTTTTCCCTTGCCTTTCCTTGAGGCAGCTGCTTTTGGGAATTCCTCCTCAGCCTTAAGAGCGACTGTCCTCGACTTTCTTCCTTTTCTCTTGTTTCTTTATTCCATCTTAAGTTCATGAGTCTTGAGCATCCCATAAATTTCATCAAGAGTTGTTTCTTCAAGATTATAGTTGTCTCTTATAGTGGTGGCCTTCAAATCCTAACTTTCAGGAAGAGCTAACAGGAATTTAAGATTTGAATCCTCAAGATCATATTCCTTGTCAACTAGTGATAAATCATTCAAGAGTTTGACAAATCTGTCATATAAACCAGTTAATGACTCATCAGGCTTTGAGTCAAAGTGCTCATACTCTTGAGTGAGTATAGTCTTCCTGTTCTTCTTAATTGAATCAGTTCCCTGGCATCTTGTCTCCAAAGCATCCCATATCTCCTTTGCAGTCTTGCAGTTGATTACCCTGTTTGACATTACATTATCAATGACACTATGCAGCAAGTGTCGTACCTTAGCATCCTTAGCAATTGATGAGATATCTTCAGCAGTGTAATCACTCTTCTCCTTTGGTACAGACTTTGCTGGTTCACCTGTAACTATAACAGAGAGTTTGGTTGGCTTGTGTGGTCCTTCATTGATTCTGTCAAGGTATTCTGGATCAGTAGCTTCCAGAAACATAGACATCCTCACCTTCCATATGGAATATTCAGATGGTTTCAGTATGGGAACTCTAATAGTCTCATATCGACTATGGATTTGAGTCTTTGGAGGTTCTTCAGTTTTGGTGGGCTTGGTTGGAGTTTGTTCTTCTTCAGACATGATTGTTTCCGGATCTTAAACTGTTTGTATGATAACAGATCTGCTCTGATACCACTTGTTAGGTCACACACACTATAGAAGGGGTTGAATATAGTGTTTATCACAATCAAATCGAATTAAAGAACACAAGTAACAGAAAACAAGCTTTATTAAACTCTGTTACAATATGGAACTGTCCTCTCTCAGTGATGAACAAATTATTACGAGAGCTGCTAGGGTTATAATAAATAATAACTTCGATTATGATAAGACATATAGTGTAAACCCTATGTCTGTGTTTATATACTACACAGTTACAAGATAATCTCTAATTGATATGGAATATAATTATGCTTCCTAAAATATATCAACTAGTTATCTTTTCTTCCAAGTATTCTATTCTTCATAGAATTCCTTCTTCATGCATATCTCTTCTTGCATTTGTCTTGTTCTTCTTTCCTTTCAATCAGCCGCCTTCCTTATCTGAAAGTCTCCTTAAGTCCTGATATTATCTTCTGATAAATATCTCCTGATAACTTAAGTTCTGACTTCAGTATAAATGTTGATTTCCAGTTAAGTACTGATTTGTCCTGTTATGTAAGATCTGAAAACTAAACACAAATCATATTAGTCATGACATTATCAAATATATCTAACATTGAATATAGAGCTTTAGATAAGGTTGAGAGTCATTGTATTGTTAATAACACGGTATGTAAAAACATCATTTTATTATTCAATAGGATACATTGTTCATGATATGAATGTTCAATTTATAGAGTTGACATGGTATTAGAGCATGTAGATATTTGTAGATACGTTTATTCTGTTGTAGATAAATTGTATCTCTCAATCGTTGTTGTAAATCACGTGATTGATTCATCACAGTGTTCTTGTGTTCTCCATGCTTTTCACTGAAAAACTGTTGCAAATTCGCATAATTGAGACTCGAAGCTTTGTTAATGGTGTTGTCTCCATCATTATACCTAAATGCAGTTACTGGCAATACAAACACAATAATTGATTCTAATCATTCATAGTTTCTTCATCTATCAAATCATTTAGGTATAATCTTAATCAACATTATGTTAACTGAGAAAACTACAGTCAATGACATGGATCGATGAAAATTGCTTTATCATCAAAACTTAAGCTAAGTTTTATAAATGCATCTTGTGCTAAACCAACGAACGCTGTAAACCAGACTATGTTATGGTCACGATTGAATGAAATAGTGATATCCTTGTTATTAAACACTGTTTCACCTGAAATCAGGTATAGTGTTATGTATATGACTATTGCCAATGTTAGGTATAAAATGTACATAGGGGATGAATGTGTGTTTTATGATTTTTTCTTGCTTAAAAATCAAGTTTGGTGTTTAGGCTATGGAACTTAACAACTAGATATCGATTGGAGTGATAATTAATTTAATATAAAAGACACATAAGCAATCATCAAGACTTGATTTTTTTAATTAAAAATCAAATTAGTTGTGCTACAAATATGTGCTCTTGAATAATAAGAACTCAGTTACTTCTCTTGAGAGAATACAAGATTTCTAGATATATTTTTGTTACTATTGAACTAAAGACCCGTGACATATTTTATAGATCAACTTGCATAGTTACAGAACTTGTACTAAAATATACAACATATTTTCTAAAGCCCTTTTGTCTATATCTATTTTAAGTGCAGCAAATCTGCATATAATCTTCTAGGTCCGTGACCTTCCTTTGTCCAGTTCATCTTGGCCCTTGATTTTGCACTCCTCAAGTTGTATTTGTAAAATTTCCATTTCTGCGATAAAACGGTTTATTTACTGATAATCTTGAATCTTCAAGTTGGTTGCATTCTGTAATTGAAGCTGTTATTGAGATCTGCATTACTATTTAGATATGTCTTATATCCATATGTAAAATGACTTATCGATATCTCCACTTCTCTACAAGTGTTATGACTTGTCGATATTTTCAGTTATTTATATACAGTTTGACTTGTCTATATCTCCAGTTCTCTATATGCAGTTTGGCTTGTCGATATCTCCACTTCTCTGCATATATTTTTGACTTGTGTTTATCTCCGCTTCTCTACATATATTTTTGACTCGTCGATATCTCCACTTATCTACCATTTTTGACTTGTCCATATCTCCACTTCTCTACATAGCCTTGGACTTCTCTATAAGTATAATAACTTCTCTATAAGCTTATCTGAATTCTTGATAGACTTCTCGACATCACTGATCTGTTACTTCTTGACACTTGACTTAAAACATTTTTCAGTCTATAATATTATTCTTCATCAAGAAGCTTATCTTCATTCTGAGACATGATCAGGCTTGATATTCTTCCATAAATTTATTCCTAACTTGTTGGCTGTTTACTGAAAAATACTTCAGTCTAATCTACTTAACAATTTTACAGACTCAAGAAACATCAATACAAAATATATAAAATTACAAGTCAACTAAATCTTGGGATTGTCAAAGAGACTTATTCTTGTTATGTAAAGGCATGTCTTGCACAATAACCAATAATATTTGGGATGATCTTGCCCTTAGATTTTCTCAAATAAATGTGCCTAAGATGTTCAAGTGGTGAAAAGAACTTGCATCTCTTTATCAAGGAAATACGTCCATTTCTGCTTATTTTACCAAATTTCGCACACTGAATTATGAAATAAATGCTCTTGATGTTATACTTAGATGTGATTGTGGAAAATGTGTTTGTGTAAATAATGTGAGAATGGAAGAGTACAGTAAGAGCATGAAATTATCACATTTTCTTATGAGATTAGGAAACCAGTTCACAATAATTAGAGATCATCTATTGATTATGATTATTACTCCTAGTCTGAGTGATGCCTATAGTATACTAATGTAAGAAGAAAGTTAGAGAGAATGTAATGCTTCAATATGTAGTGACAGTATGGCTTTGTCTGTAAAATAATATGATTAGAGTGCTCAGAAAAAGTACACAAAGGTGCATACTGCTAAGAAGAAGTCTGTTGATGCATCTCTTATTTATGAAGTTTGTCATATGACATGACATACTAAGGATAAGTAATTATGTGTTTATGGATACCCAAATTGGCATATGCTATATTATAAGCCAAAGACTAAACCTAAAAATGCAGGAAAAATAGCACATGCCTACAATTTTGTTGCAGAGACATCCATTTTTTCAGATTCCGTGTCTTCTGTAAATGATAACTCAAGAGGTTTTACTACAGCTCAGTATCAACAACTTGTTAACATGATTTAGCCTGGATTTAAAGAGTTATCTGTTGCTTTCGCTTCCCAAGCCACTATTGTAGGAAATTCTCATATAGCTAGTATTGTTCTTCACTTTTTTTGTTATAATCATAGTATAACAGTTTTAGGTGCAGACAAGTGGATTTTAGACCCATGAGTCACTAATCATAAAACTCATCACTTGTCCTTGTTAACTAATATGAATCTGTTAATACCACCCTACATTTATCAAATGGTCAATTCACTGTTGTCAATCATGTTGGTACATTTCACTTACAATCAAATATAATTATTACAGATGCATTTAATGTACCTAGTTTTAACTACAATCTTTTATCTGTTCTGAAACTGACACACAATTCTGCTTGTCATGTATTCTTTACTAAGAATTATTTTTTATCTTCATGACCATATCTTGAAGAAGACCACAAAGATTGGTGAATTTCAAGAAGGCATCTATCTGCTTTAACATCGTGTTTCTATATCTGAGCAGATGCCTTCATTTTCTTGCACATGCTTGTGCTTCTGAAACATCTGATGTAGTAGACATAGTTAAACAAACAAATTTGTGGCATGCCCATTTGAGACATCCATCTGTTATTTTATGAAGTTTTTACCTAAGTTCTTGAATCAAAATTCTGCGGTGTTTGATAATTATGATACTTGTCATTTGTCTAAGCAAACTAGATTATCTTTTCCTGATAGTATGTCTGTAAGTTCCACCTTATTTGAACTTCTTCATGTTAATGATTGGGTCCTTACAAATATAAGACACATGGAAATTGTTATTGTTTTTTAACAGTTGTTGAAGATGAATCAAGAGTTGTCTGGACATATCTATTTTCAGATAAAACTCAAGTTCCTAAAATTCTTCTTCAGTTCTTTGCATATATACATAGAAAATTTACTTGCCCTATTAAAATTCTCAGAACAAACAATGATTCCGAATTCTAAAGTACAAGTTTTCAAACTGATCTTGCTCAGTCTGGTATTATACATCAGAAAAGTTGTACTTATTCTCCACAACAGAATGGAGTTGTGGAGAGAAAACATAAATCTATCTTAAACACTGCTAGAGCTCTTTGTTGTGCAAGATATGCCTTGATATAATAAGACTAAGTCATATTGACAATCCTAAGATTTAGTTGACTTGTAATTTTTATATAATATGTAATGGTGTTCTTTGAGTCTGTAGGAATGTTGAAGAAGACTAGACTGGGATATTTTTCTGTAAACAACCAACAAGTTAGGAATAATTTTATGAAAGAAGATCAACCCTTATCATGCCTCAGAATGAAGATATAGTTCGGTGAAGATTAATGTTGTAGATTAAAAAATGTTCTAATTCAAATGTCGAAAAGTCACAAATTAAGGAATCTCGAGAAGTATATCGAGAACTACTTTAGCTTATCGTGAAGTCAATTTGACTTGTAGAGAAGTGATTTATCTTGTAGAGAAGTCATCTCACTTATAAGGAAGTCACTTTCCCTAAAAAGAAATTAACTTGACATGTAGAGATATGGATATGTCGACAAGTCAAAACGCATTTAGAGATATAGAGATATCGACAAGTCATTTACACATGTAGAGAAGTGGAGATATCGATAAGTCATTTATACATATAGAGAAGTGGAGATGTCGATAAGTCATTTACACATATAAAAAAGTGGAGATCTCGATAACAACTTCAATTGCTGAATGCATCTATCATGAAGATTTTAGATTACCAGTCAATAAACTATTTTATCATTAAAATGGAAAGTCTATAAATGCAGCTTGAAGAGTGCAAGATTAAGGGCCAAGATGAACTGGACAAAGGAGTGTAGCAGGCCTGAAAGATTGTATGCAGATATGCAGCACTTGAAATAAAAATAGATAAAATAGCTTTAGAAATTGTGTTGGTCTGTTTTAGTGCAATCCATGTAAACTGTGCATGTTGGTCTATAAAGCATGTCACATGTCCTTTATTCAGGAGTAAAAAAAAATAGACTAGATTTTTTTGTATCCCTCAAGAAGTAGCTGAGTTCTTCAATATTCAAAAACTCAGATTTGTAGCATAATTTATTTGATTTTTATTAAAAGATCAAGTGAGTCTTGATAATTTGCTTCTTTGTGTTTCTATAGTTAGTTGATTATCACTGCAAATACTCTAATATGTCAAGTTCAAATAAGCCTAAATACTTAACTTGATTTTCTTGAAAAAAATCACAAAGTTTTTAAGTAAAAATCAAGAAACACGCATTCACCCCCCCTTGTGTGCATTTCATACCTAACACTCTTAGATTTCAAGTTTTTCTTCCTATCACTTTCTGGGGGGGGGGACTGTATCTTGACAGCCACTTACTTGTTGGATAAAACTCATGTTAAAAGTCTACAAGGTCCGTAACTATATCAAGTGTTATTTTGTTAGGAATATGTTGTGAACTTGATGATAAGTTAAACAAAACACCTTAGTATATTTAACTTAGTGAATTTGTAGCTCTCGACGGATGTTCTAATATAGTCCCGACGGATGAACTTTATAGTCCCGACACATTACAACTGAACATCCATCGAGAGTGTAGCTTATGTAACAATAAGTATTGTAGCACATTTCTACAAACACAATGTTTTAGTTGAGTAGATGCTGTAGGATTCTGTAATTTATGATGACTGCTAGATTGATGTACAAAATAGGTTGGCTAATTGTAAATATAAGATGTCTTGTAATTCTGTACAAGTGAAATAGAGTCAAGTGGCAGAAAGACTCCCAACGGATAATATACAAAGGCTCTCGACGGATGATCACCAAAGCTCCCAACGGATAATCAACAAGGCTTCCGACGGATGACCAACATAGTCCCGACGGATGATCATATTCAAATTAGCAGTTGACAGTGACAACACAGTCACATGCGTCGGGTGTTTGCAAATGGAATGTGACAGCCTAATTACCAGATTTAGAGAACAAAGAAGCATTACCATTTCCATGCAAATATGAAGATACTCAAAGATGCTGGATAGAGTAATGTAGCAGCATGAAGTTAGACTAGATATAATTTTGGTTTATTGTCTTGTCTTACTATCATGTAACTTGGTTATATATAAACCCAGTGTAGCAAGTAGAACAATCAACTATCTAAGCATTATTTTTCAGAGAGATAGATAAAGCTATATCTGTTAAGAATTTCTCTGTAAGTTTGTAAGTTCTCTTGTAAGCAACTGTGTGTTATTCAAGCATCACAGAGTTCTCATACTAATATATATGTAACACCCCCAAATCCGGGGTCGGGGATTCGGGTTGTCACGAGTTCCATTTCCCTTATCAATAATTAATCTTAACAGTCAACCAACTACTGCGTACTGTGACCCCACAATATACACACACACACCACAAGTTATAGTCCCAGAGATGAACATCCAAAAATAACACAAGTCATTTTATTCCAAAATTATAAGCCATTACACCTCAAAAGGGTTTCTGAATAATTTACATATTCTTTGCCATTATTACAATTCATAATATACATAAGTCTGGTTCATCAATAGTTGAAAGCCTAGCCTATTGGTAGTTTCTACCTCAGCTACGGCGGCATCAATGCTTCCAGAAAACTGCGAAACGTTTCCTAACCGCTTGCGAATTGGAAGCTTGGTCCTGTTCATCTTTTCTATCTGTTGTTGTGTGATGAAGAAGAAAGCAAGGGTGAGCAACAAGCCCATCGAAATAATATGTATAATAATTAACAATATATGAGCATTCTCATAGTACTCATGAAAGTCTTGGTCAAGAAGAAATGAACCAAGTTTGATATCTTAATGCGACCACGTTGCAAAATATTCAGTATATATATATACTTTTCACAATCTTTGAAATCCTCTGACATGTATAATATACACAGAGTTCTAGTTTATAACTGTATAAAAATATCGTTGCAAGGTGATCTCATATATCTAACCTTGTCTCAACGTTTTTCTGAAAATCTTTGATATGCATAAGATAATCATTTACTAGATATAAGTTCAAAAGATGAAGTTACAAGATACTCCAATATACTTATATCTTTTCTGAATACTACTTGAACTACCACCGTTCAAGTTATAATTAGTTTCAAAAGGTCATCATACAGATGAGACTACAAGATAAGACTTGAATAGATTCAATCTTTGAAATATTATTGAATGAAATGAAGTTACGAGATACTTCATTAAGTCCCGATATATATATCCATATATATATCTCTCATACATTTCCTGAAAACCTCTGTCATGTAAAGTATGAACAGAGTTGTAATATCCAATAAATTTTGAAAGAAAAGAATTTTGGCATAAACCCGATATCTTGCTGATCAGGCAAAGATACCAATAAATAACCTTTTCTACTAGTAGATGGATGAATCCCCCACCGGTCATCACCCTGGCCTCATTAGGACCTTGTGCTGGACCGCCACCCGGCCTCTTACGCGTTGATGGACTGCCACCCAGCCACTTACACTTTGATAGACCGTACCCCGGCCTGTCGCTTATGCCGACTCAATTAGATGGGCATACTTCCCGAATGTTGGGTAAGTAATCAATTCATTTGTCAAAACAACAACCTCGTTGTGAATATAAAATACACCACAAAGCCGGATCCCTCAGGTTTTGAGCGAGTATTTAAATCCCCTTCGAAAGGAGGATCTTAAATAGAAAAATGAGTTTTGGGATCCGCCCTAACTTTTAAAAATCATTTTGAAGACTCGAAAATATTTTTAAGAATGTTTGGAGTAATGCTGATTTAATAAAATAATTCAGTCCCAATATATTTTAGAAAATATCTGAATATTATTATTTAAATAATATTCCCATAAAGAATAATATTTATAAAAATAATTGAAGTAGAAGTTTTAAAACTCATTCTTGAAATGAATATTAAATAACCAAAGATATACTTATACGAAAGTATGATCTTTATTTGAATAATCGAAAATAAGTTTGATTATCGAAACATTATTCTTTAATAAAATAAAGAATATTATTTAATATAAGAAGGGAGTCATAAGTCCTCGAATGAATATTCAAAATAATATTCATTAAATAGAATAAACAGAGTCGTAAGTCCTCGAATGAATATTCAAAATAATATTCATTAAATAAAATAAACGGAGTCATAAGTCCTCGAATGAATATTCAAAGTAATATTCATTAAATAAAATAATGTTATCGAATAAACCTTATTCAATTAATAGTTTTAAAAACTATATCTATATATATATATAAATAGATATAATATACTCGGGAACATCGACTCCTGGTTTTTGAAAATATCCACCTATGGGTCCCCTATGCTAAGGGTATACGCAACTACTGCTTATCTCTAACATAGGTATTATGCAACTATAAGCATTGGAATCAACAGATAGATACCAAGATTATGAAACAGACATGTATCCCATATCAGCATGCTCCAATATATCGCAAGATTTGCTAATTAACCATCATGCATCTATCACAAGATAATGCATATACATATATAAATCGCAATAACAGTATAACGGGTAGAAAACTTGCCTGAGCGACTGAGGGTGATAAATGGCTTGGGACGAGTCTGGTAACCTATAAACAACATATAAGTTGGAATTAAACCAAAGTCGCTTATGAATCTATACCTTAACCAATTAGACCTTAACGTTCGCTTTTGCGCTTAATGATTCACTTAAGTCGCTCGAGTACCCTCGACTCCACCATTTTTAATAATTTAACCTTTAAGAGTTTTAAGGCGATTCTTTCGTGAGTACCTTACCAACTGCCTAATCCACTTTAATTAATTTTTTCATAATCCAATTAGTCATTTAAGGTCCTTAACCAATGTTTCAAAGTAAGGCGAGGGGTAATGGTTCGTTCGCAAAATGCCGTTACTTAAAACGGTCGTTTCTCCTAAACCGTACATCGGATTCAAGCGAACCACATATCAAAACGAAGCTCGTAACATGAACTATCTAATAATGGCAATGGTCAAAACCTAACAGTGAGTTATCGGGTCCTGATGTTAAGTACAAAAACAGTCTAAAGTAAATCGGGCATTACGACGGCTATGTTTACGCGATTACCAAATTTTATCCTACTCCAAATCAACCACAAATCAACCATACAACCAAAATCCATCCATAAAATACTACAACAGCCCCAACACCTCAATTTCTCCAATTTATATTATTCTCAAACATGAACTAAAACTATTCTTAAGTTCATTAATCAATAATCCAAGATTTACAACTCCAAACTCATTACAAAACCAACCACACTCTAAGTCTACAAGAATCATGCTTCTCATGAACCATACCAAACACAAAAACTCTAAATATACAAAAGTAGGGCTAGGGTATAAGATTATACCTTCCTTGGTGAGTAAAAGTAACTAAGGAGCTTGGAATCACCCTTGAAAGTCCTTACCAAAGCTTAATCTAACCAAAAACACAAGATCAAACAATTTAAATTTCTTGAAAACACTATTCACTCTCTTCTTAAATGATTTATCGAAAGAGATTGTGAAGGAATTTGGAGCTTAAACTCCTAGGATATCCATAACTAATGATAAGGAACCTTGGATAATTACCTTGCAATTTAACAATGCTTGGATCTTGGATTTTGAATTTTCTTCTTTGAAAAAAAGGAAGTAGCCGAGAGCTTCTTGTTAGAAATGGTCAACTTTGTGTTTTTGTGTTATGAATTGTTTTGTTGGTTATTTTGCCTTTTGTTTTGCTAAATTACCTTTTAACCATGGTAAATTTTGTGTGGTTCACAATCAACCAACAACACACTTCTTTTTGTCATGCTTAGGTCATCATTCTTATGTCATCTTCCCATGCTTGTCCTCTTATTATTAGTTTGATGACATCATCATCACTAACCTCTTTGATTAACTCCTAATTACTTGGCTAATGACCGCTGATCTGTTATAAGGTTCGCTTAACTTTCGTTCTCGTTTATCGTTTGAGGGATCATACCCGGGATCTTATTACTTGGGTTTCCTTAACCTTTCTCAATACATTATATTCCTTTTATGATCCTCTCTTATACTTCTTGAATTTAAATCCTTTTTATCCTGTTACCTTATACTCAATTTTTTCGGTATCTGGTGGATTTTCGGGAAAAATCAAAGTGTTCGAATTTGGATTCTGACGATCTTTACATACACTTATATACCATATAGAGTACTAATAAGATCTCAGAATAACAATAAAAGAATCCCTACATGATTCAGCAAGATGCAAGCAAGAGATTATTTGTGATGGTACTGAGCAAGTAAGAGAGAACAAGATGCAACTTTTGATTCAGCAATATGAGCATTTTCACTGTGAAGAAAGTGAGTCACTCACTGATATTTTCCGCAGGTTTTAAAAACTATTGAATGCTCTAAAACTGCATGGAAGGGTCTATCAAACAAA